>NW_020799092.1:28274179-28295514 GCF_003259725.1 Athene cunicularia
AGAAAAGAGAAAAGAGAAAAGAGAAAAGAGAAAAGAGAAAAGAGAAAAGAGAAAAGAGAAAAGAGAAAAGAGAAAAGAGAAAAGAGAAAAGAGAAAAGAGAAAAGAGAAAAGAGAAAAGAGAAAAGAGAAAAGAGAAAAGAGAAAAGAGAAAAGAGAAAAGAGAAAAGAGAAAAGAGAAAAGAGAAAAGAGAAAAGAGAAAAGAGAAAAGAGAAAAGAGAAAAGAGAAAAGAGAAAAGAGAAAAGAGAAAAGAGAAAAGAGAAAAGAGAAAAGAGAAAAGAGAAAAGAGAAAAGAGAAAAGAGAAAAGAGAAAAGAGAAAAGAGAAAAGAGAAAAGAGAAAAGAGAAAAGAGAAAAGAGAAAAGAGAAAAGAGAAAAGAGAAAAGAGAAAAGAGAAAAGAGAAAAGAGAAAAGAGAAAAGAGAAAAGAGAAAAGAGAAAAGAGAAAAGAGAAAAGAGAAAAGAGAAAAGAGAAAAGAGAAAAGAGAAAAGAGAAAAGAGAAAAGAGAAAAGAGAAAAGAGAAAAGAGAAAAGAGAAAAGAGAAAAGAGAAAAGAGAAAAGAGAAAAGAGAAAAGAGAAAAGAGAAAAGAGAAAAGAGAAAAGAGAAAAGAGAAAAGAGAAAAGAGAAAAGAGAAAAAAAGAAAAAAGAAAAAAAGAAAAAAGAAAAAAGAAAAAAGAAAAAAGAAAAAAGAAAAAAGAAAAAAGAAAAAAAAGAAAAAAGAAAAAAAGAATTAAAAAAAAATCGGTTTTTTGGGTGTAACCCCGGCAGGAGGCGGGTGAGGAAAACGCCTCCTGTCTAACGAGAAATGAACCGGGCACCGCTCATCTTCAACTGGCATTAAAACTGCGTGTTTTCAGGCTGAGAATTAATTAAAACGGTGATTTAGCGCTAATACCTGTCCCCCTGCTAAACCGCCGAGTCCCGACTAAGCGAGACGAGGTTTGTTGTCTTCCTCCAGCCCTGAGTAACAGTTTTCCCTGCTTTTGGTTTAAACACGAGGTGATTTGTGAACTAATGGATTGCAAAAAAAAAATCCATTTTAATTAAGCTTTCAGGTGCAGCTGGAGCATCTCTCGAAGTTCAGCATAATCACTACTCTTAAAAAGACAAACCCATTAAATCTTCTAATGCTCAACAGAATGAACACTTTCTGATTTAACTCACACCAGGTGGACGATACTCAAGAAAACTTAGAAAGCGTGGTAACAGGAGAGATTTTATTTCAGAAAAAAGAGACAAAAGTGGAGCTGTGGTTGATGTAAATGTAAAGAGAACTATTCCAGTACACAGGAAGCAAAACTTGCCCCTCCTGCTTGAGTTCTAACACATACTGGTAAAACTAACGTTTTGCACAATATAAGATTAAATTACAGGAAGTTTAAAGTTAAAGACAAATGTAAAACAGATCTTGTCTCTTAACTGTGGTTAGAGTAACATTTCCAACTCTTCTCACAAATCTGAAGGTACTTACATGGAAGAAAGGAACAAAAGATTGAAGTAAAACTGCACCAGTCCACTGCATACGGAAACAGCCCCCCGCCTTCTCCCCCGCCCCCCCATCCTAAAATAATTTTTGATGTTCTAAAATTTCACGCTTCAAGCTTCAGGAAATCACAACTGAGAAACTGCCTGGAAGCTGGTCCAATGCAAACGCCACCTTTTGCTCTTCGCTGTCAAACTCGCACTCCAGGTCCCCTCTCCTGAGCATCACAGCCCAACCGCTGCTTCTCCCCAGCTGCTCAGATTCACTTCCAGAAGGAGCAGCTGCCAGACCGCCCCCAAACACCTGCACAACTCCATTGCAAACCCCTCGTCTCCCTCTACATTAACTGTACAAGACATGAGAACAGAACATCCCAGAAGTCCTTAACCTGAGCAGCTCCTTATCCCCCCGGTGTGTTCACACACTGATGTGTTGCCTTGATTAAAACTACGCAGAACCTTCATAGTGGAAAGCGTTGGAACAGCCCATCACTCCGCACAGCTGGGATGTGGCTGACTCGGCCGTTATCACCAGGAGACCCCCGCAGAGCTCCCTGCTGCTGACACTTCACCACGTCTTCGGCTTTTCCTTCTTGTAACAAGCCGTCCTGGGAAAGCTCCTGTGGGTTATCACACACCCCTGAGACCAGAGGGACCCTTTTTTCCTCCCTCCTTTAGCAAGAGGGAAGTGAAAGGAGGGAAGAAAAATCTCTCAAGTTGGAGGAGAAAAAAAAATGACTGAGAGCAATTGGGCAGCAATTAAAGAGCAGACCTAAACATCATCCCCCACTTGCTATACAGTGACTTACATTGACATCTTCTGTAAAGTTCTCAAATTACTGTTTTCTACTAATCACAATTTCACCTACTTTTCAGTTCTCAATCAAATATTAAGCCCTTAAGTACAAAACACATCCTCTGACATCATCACTGCAACAGTGCCTGTTCACACTTCAGGGGAACGTGTCCCACGTCTTACACCTTTTTCCCTCAAAGCATTTGAAGAGGAAAGAGCCACAGAGGAGAAGCACCATGAACTGGGGAAGATGGCCAACCACCTGGAGTAACACTGGTCCCAGGGTACCTCCTACAGAGCAGCCAGCTTCTCCATGAACACAACAGTATGTTTAAACATACAAACGCACACTGGAGGCCACCAAAAAGCTCATTTGTGTATTTCCCTTTAGGAATTAAAAGTCCAATTTCATCTAAGTGCTATAAAAGTAATCCAAACACATAATATTAATAATTACATTTTAAAAAAGCTTTCACTATCGATGCTTGTTTGTCTAACCACCTGGTTTACAGAATTTACATTTTTATGCTGAAAGTAGATTTTTTAAAAAAATAATTTATTTCCAGGGAGACACTGTTTAACTACGAGTCTTACTACAGTTGACTGAGCTGGTGCTTCGACAGAACTGTGTAGTCTGTCACTTGGTGTAGCAGCTACTGTTTTTATAATCCTTAAAACAGTAGAATTCCCAAGGCAGATTTGTCAGGAAGCTGTAAACAAATTATTTTTCCAACACTTATTGGCAATAAACAAAGTGATCTTTAGTCCTTTCGGATTTAAATTTCCCTGCCAAATTGGAATTTTTGAAACTGTGGAATCTGCTTCCACATTAATACTCTGGAGCAGTTTGGAAACTTGTCTCTGAGGAAGAATCAAAATCCATTTCCAACCCAGACTCATCAGAATTCGGGAGAAAGTGAGGATAGCTGCTTAGGTCTGGGTGCCCCTCCCCGTCAGCAGAAGCATCTTTTGTAGCCGAGTACATGAAGCCCGAGGATTCCCAGAGCCAGGTTTCAAGGTCTGCAGAAGAGTGAGGCATTTTAAGGTTGCAGTATGAAGAAAGAAATTCCATCGTAGACGGGACAGTTTGACATTTTCTTAGTGATGCATAATTGTCTTTCCTGTTTAAAAAAGAAAAAAAGGAAAAGATTATCAGTGTTTAATGATGTTTCTGTGACTGTTCAGGTGTCTGACAGGGAATCTTCACTTGACACTAGAGGAAACAGTTAACTTCAAATGCGTTTGGGGAGTTAGGTTATGGGACAAGGGGAAGGATCCTGAAACCTGCCGTCCCGTGTTGTCTGAAGCAGGTATAACCCAGTTACACTGGAAGTCACATTCTGATGAGCTCAGGGCCCTCATCTCCCCCCAGCTACCCACCTGGAGCATTTACTGATTTACTAACACAGCACTAACTCAACATCAACAAGAACAGTCTCAACATTTACAAGCAGAGTAGCAAACACAGTTGTTCAACTCTGCAAACACCATCTCCACATTCCACTGCACAAGAGCCAATTATCACCAGCCTCAGCATCTGGAACAGAACTTTCCTGCACTAAACCAGCACCTGAATCACCAGGTGAGTCTTTTCCAATCTGAGAAGGGGGAAACTGAAGTTGTCACCAAGCATATTCAGTTTTCTCTTGAAAGTTCTCTCTTCTCTCAGTGCTTTAGGGGAAAACAACCCCAAACCAACAAAACAACCCCCAAAACAACAAAACAACTCACAACAGTGCCTCTGACAGAAAAAAGCCCAAATGGCCATCCACACACTTCACTACTCATTTCCACACCTGCACTTTAGGTGCACTAGAAGATACCACCCAGCAGGTTAAGTTTCCCAAAAGGATTTTCAAACTGTCAACAGCACAAGTTTTCATGAGATTTGATTCCAAAAGAGAAGCTAGACCTCATGGTGTGAGGGGAGGAGCATAAAATAAAGGGTGGGGGTGATTACTTTCTGTAAAAGCAGCAAGAAGTTCTTCGTGGATGCTGGAAAAACAAGGCCAAGCCCCCGGTCCCCTGCAGAATCCGGTGCAGGACTCTGGAGGCAGAGCCCTGGGAGCCAGCTCCCCGCCAGGGATCCACTCGGAAATCTGAGCAGTTGAGCAGGAGCCGATCACCCCCATTACAGTAAAAGCAGCAGGAAAAGGCCCACGCCCGCCACCACCTGGGTGAGGGCCAAGAGCTCACTCTACACAAGAGAAACGGTGCTTCTGGCTCACCATGACTCAGTGACCAAAGAGCCCCTCGGAGGAGCCCTGTGGTAGCATGCCCCTTGCAAATGCCCCGCTCAGATGAAGACACAGTGAGGCTGGAGTGAGAGCAACACCAAGAAGCTGCTCAGTAATGCTAAAAGCAGGAAGATGACAATACCCAAATTTACCATGCAAAGGAGTCGGACTTATCATTGAAAAATGAAAGGAACAAGGACACTGGATGACATGTGGTATCCAACAACTGAGGAGATGACAGCAGGATGATAGCAAGTATCTACCAAACCCTAAATTTCTGCTCAGAGGGATGGCCTCAAAAGCCAGCTGGTGTTATACCAGAAAAGGCTTCAGCTGATTTCAGAACAGGAGGAGAGGCTACTTGTACACAGGAATTAAACACTTCTGAACCCCGGATAAAACTGAGGACTGTAAAAAGAAAGTATCTTTACAACCTAAAACTAAAGCCACCATTTGATCCTTCCAAAGGGGGAAGGAAACCCAAGCCTCACCCTTCCATTAAGCCCGAGCCTCTAACAGCAGGTTTGCCCACTCTGCACTGCTGGGGCATACGAAGCACATCTCTCACGATGCCAACCCAGAGCTCGGCAAAGCTTCTTCCAGGGAGTAGGACGGAGCAGTTCTCAGACACAGCAAACCTGCATTTTGGATGGCTTGGTGTATGGCACCGCCAGGGCAAAAAAAAGAGCATCTTGGATCTTCCTCCTGATCTAACTTTATTACTAAAAACAGGAAGACAAAAGCTCAAGAACTCTTGGCTCAAATAAAAGGGTATTTTTAATTTCAAAGTGTGCTGTACACGGCACATGGCAATGCTTTAACTGCAACAGGTGCTGCAGTTAGGAGTCTCCAGTGCTACAGCTATCTCCTGGAAGCTTTTATTCTGTTAATTCCTAATGGCTGTCTAGGCCCATTTCTCTCCCCATTCTTCTACCTCCTACCCAGAAAATCCAGGAGTTGAGATAATCATCAGAAAAGTTACAGTAAAATCATTATGACCTACTCTGCTGAAGTCTAGATTTATGCTTTTTCAGACCACATCTTAAGGAGGCTTCATATCTGTAAGCATCTGGAACTCAGAGCCTGTGCCTCTCTACTTCTAGCACTACTCCAACGTGGCCGTGCAACTCTTTCAGTAACAAGTCCATTTTTTAGCAGGAAAATCTAAGCTGCATATTGGTCCTGTTCCTTTTGTAAAAGAGCTCCCTGGGCAAATACTACACTCGCAGCAAAGTGAAACAGTAATGGCATTCCTAGATCCACACTGAGGTGAGCTGTGACCAATTCCTCCATACACACAGTGCTACAAAGTTTAACAGAACTAAAAAGTCCAAAAGGCTGAAACTGACACCAGCTCAGCAAGAGAAGCACAATGAACCTAGTTACAACCAGGCTAGAGCAGAGGTTTCTCTTTTACAGAAACAGATTCCTAAAAATCTTCCTTACATATCCAATTTTAATTCTTATTCAAGAACATATACAAATTTAATTCTTACAAGACTGTATGTACTTCACATTCATCTGCTTTCTACCTCTGACAACCCTTCCCATCCAGACTCCTAAGAATCCAGTCTTTCTCCTAGTGCTTTCCACCTCCTACCTGCTATACCTGACTTAGAACATCTTGAACAACCTTTTCCTCCTCTTTTCTTCCTGATCAGTCCAGCTACTGTGGAGCAGAGAAGAAACCAGGTCTCTGTTCCCAGTCCACCGCCTGCTCCCTAAGCCAGCCCTCTCCCCAGAAAGCGTAAGCCTGCCAACAGGAACACCTCTTCACCTACAATGTGTAGCAGTCATTGGTCAGTTATAAAGAAGCAGCACCAGAAAATGTACTTTAACAAGAATACTAAGGACAAGAGGCAGCAGGGAGTAGTTTATGTTACCTTTGAGAAAAATTATTAAATCCTGTTTTAAGAGAGAAACTTCTTAGTACTCGAAGCTCTGGCAAAAAGAGATAAATTCTAGAGATGCATGATTTGCATGAGCAGCCCTCCCCTTTACCTGGAGGTACAGAACAGCTTGCTTTTAGCCTGGGAATACACTGTTCCAGCAATCCGACAGAGCTGCTCCTGCATCCACCGGACATCAGCAGGCATGTCAGGAAACCAGTTCACCAGCCTGGGGCCAGAACCAACACACGGTTACATGCAAGCAGATCCCATCCACGCTGTACTTACACATACCGCGGCCAACATCCAAAGCAGCACAGCTTCCATTCTCACCCAGTGAACTCCCCCGTGGCCCCCAGTCCTTCCCCACCTCGCTCCCACGGCTCCGAGCCAGGCCGAGTGCCCGACCCAGCCGTGCCTCCCAACCCGCCACCAACGGTCAGGAAGGCCACAAAGCTCCTGTCTCCCGGAGCTCCCCCGCTGTGGGATGAGCGTTCTGTCAGCTCAGAGGGGAGAACTAAAGCAAAGCACAACGGAAGAACAAATAGAAAGCAGAAACAGAACAGTGTCACAGATGTGGTTTTTTCCTTATGACACTCTTAACAGGAGTCAGTTACACTGGAAGGGGAGGAGGGGGAAAAACCCATGTAAAAATTCTGTTGAAACTTGCTTCCTCCCCAAAAACGGCACAGAAGTGCCACATCAAGTGGCACAGAAACAAAATATTTTACTGGTCTTCTATGTGGTTCCATTTACAGAACATTTGATTTTTCAACTATTTTCTAAAGACAGTCATGGCACCTGCTGCTCAAGGACTTGAATTCTCTTAAGCAAGCACGAAGCTTAGAGTTCATGGTGCATTGCTTCAGCCTCGTTTTTCCTTTACAAGAATTAAAAAGCTTATGAAAGCCCTGTTTCAAGGGCACAACCCTCAGTCAACCTAAACAAACCTGGTAAGAAAGTTTCTATGGTGAGTAAACACCAGCTTTCACTCCTGGCTTCAGAAAGAAGCTAACTCACACGAACTATCTGGATCGAGTTCAAACACCACTGCAGAATCCAGTAATAAAGAATGTGCTCCTGGAAAATGCAATGAAGGGTGCTTCTTTTAGGCAATTACAACACAGCTACTAGTAACGAGAATAATTGTTTATGAAACTTCTTAATATGTATATTTATTTAGCTTTAGACCACAGAGGCTCTGGGAGGATGCATTCCGGAGGCACCAATAGTGCTCTTGGGACAGTTACTGCTTGAATTCTAGAGGACCAGAAAGCCTACAATGCTGAAAAAGCTCTCAATAAGTAAACTTCCATAAATGTAATTATTCTAAAGTGATTCATTAGAAGTTTCTTACCGTAAAGCAACAGAGTAGGCAGACTCCACCGGCAGCGTGTAAGGGAGCATCAAATAGGACAGGACCCGCATGGGGAAGAGTTTAGAGAACTGAGCGTAGAATCCATTCTGTTCTTTACAAGCTTCCTGCAGTGCTTAAGCATAATTGTTTTTGAAAAAGACGTTAGATGATTTGAAAACAGTTTAACCTGTTCACAGTTTGATAATGCTGACTGAATATTCAGTAAAACTTGGTAATCAAGCTCAGTTATAAAATGAAAGAATTAATCTCAAGACACTCTTACTATAAACCTTCTCTAGGCTATTTTAAAACATGTGAAACAGGCTCATACCACAGGGATAAAAAGCAACTTTTATGCAATAAATGTAAGAATTTATAATAAGAGGATGTAAAGTTCACCTCTCCAAAAATCCTTCTGTTTTAGCTAGCGTTCCTGCCTGGTTGGAGACTCTCTAACTCTACGGAGTTTGTTTAAATTCTAGAGTTTCTGCATATTTCACTTGTTACAGATAGTTGTAAGGAATATCACACTTCAAATTTTCTTCTCCTAGGTCACTGTGATCACAGATTTCAGACCTTGAAAATACCAATATCGGCATCCACAAAAAAACCTAGATAAAAATTATAGATTAAATATCAGAAGTGGTTTTGATCTGCTAACATCTTAAGATGACAGGAAAACCAAATAATTAGAAATCTACAGAAGTCCATCTTAAAAATGAGATAAGGATAACCAGTGTTTGGATTTGAGAGTCAACTTTGGCATGAAATATACCCTTACAAAAATACCATGTGCATACCGAGCTTATCCAAAACCAAGAGAGAATTCAATTCACGACTCTGCACTGTTGAAAGCAGCACCCTCCTCCTGCTTCAACCTTTATTTCCATAGCGACATCAAAATGTACATGTTCACATTTAAAAATTAAACAACTGGTTTGGGTTGAGCTAGTCTAATACCACAGGCAGTTTTAATATTAAATCAAAAGCATCTTAAGCAAATTATGAGAGTAAGCGGAGGAAAACAAGTAAGTCCAAGTTTGCTGTTCAACATTACAGAAGGCAGCCTGAAGCACGTACCTTTACGAAGTCTAGGAGGTAGACTCTCAAATATGCTCTTCTCCAAAGGCCATGGACTTGGCTTCAGCTCGTTAAGTACTTCCACTTTCAGGGTTTCTGTTCTGTTATTTTCCATCAGTTTTCTTTTCTTCGTATGCTCAATGCGTTGTGCAGGCTCATGAGGATTTCTTTTTGCGAAGGACAAGTGGATGTAAATGGAGTCACTCAGAATACCTGAAAGAGTCAAGAGCTTCCACTTAGACTAGATCCACAAATGTTTAGGTCTTACTTTAAAAGAGGTGCTAAAGACATGGAAAAAGTGAACAATTAACTGAAACTGCACATACAGTTATTGACCAAAGTTGTTTTCCAGCAAGAAAGCAAATGATTTAGAGGAGAGGTGGAAAACTGCTTGAATAGTTATGTGAAAGAACAATCTCAAACAGCAGAGATCTGGGAAATCTGACAGGGCAGGTATCGCACGACTACACTGGGACACTACTACAGCATGGCAGAGAAGGCGGGTAGGGTACAACAGTGGTTTAAGATACATCCGAAGTACAGATCTACATCAACATTGGCTGCCTTGCAAAACTGGTGCCAATTAAGAAGTAGCACTGATAATTACCTTAGAAACGAGCACCAGATAATGAGCACAAAGTGAAAAAAAATACAAGAACCACAGTGACACTCGATTTCCAGAAAATCATTAAAAAATTAGTCATATATACAGACTGCCAAATTTGACTAGGATCCATACCTACATGGAACAGAGTCTGTATCCCACTTACAGTTACTCCAAAGAGACAAATGTCAAAGGAATCTACAGTGGATTTAGCAATAAAGTTATCTGAAGTGTTACAGATGGGGCAAAAAAATTAACTCCTACAGCTGAAATAACTTAAGAAAGGAGATGCATAATGAATGAGTTTGGAAATGTTATAATTATCACTGATTGGGCTTGAAACAAGACAAACCTGTGACAGAGTAAGAACAAAAGAGATCAGAGGATGAGCAGTGTGAGGAGGACAGTAGTGCAAAGCACTGAGGATGTGGAGGAAAGGTGCCGAGGACATGCTGCACGGAATCTCAGGTGTGAGTGTCAGGTGGAAGCACGCACCCAGGAATCGTGCAGGGGCAGGACAGCATCAGAACCCATCTTAGCACAGACTGCCCCAAGCTCTAGGCTTTTTGTATAGCTTCTGCTTTTCATTGCCTGGTAGGTGTAAAGCAGGACTCATTAAAATATTTAACAATATTACTAGAAAAGTCACTCTTAAGCAGAACTGTGACGTTCTTTTAACAATGAAGAAAACCTTTCCAAGAGAATTTGAATATTTAATGCTGGTTCCAACGGTGGGAGCAGTGAGCACGCCAGTCCCCGCCCAGCAGTGGACAGGACACTGCAGTTCCCACCCAGCACCACGCTGCTCCCACGCCCGCAGGCTGCAGGGCTCGGTGCTGGGCACACAGCTCACTGTGCCCGTCCCCAGTTACAGCCCTTGCCTCGTCTGTCTCAGTGTGCGGAGCAATAACATTTATTAATATGGGATGTTACTAGAATCTGGGACTAGAGCAGAGCAACTCGCAATTCTTCTCCCTAAACTCATCCAGGTCCCAGCAACATGACAAGCTGCCTTCTAGTCTCACGATCCAGACTCAGGACTGGCTGTGGCTGAGTTTATATTGTTGTCAGCCAGCTCTCAGTTCTGGGCTATTGGGCTTTCCCTAGAAATTCACTGGGATGACAGCAGAGAGGAGGTGGTAAGACAACAGAGGTTTCACAGCAGTGGGAAACAATAGGCTATTCCTCTTTTACAATTAACACAAAAGAAACCAATCATACGATTTCTCCAGAATTGGAATTCTTCGGTAATTTCACTTCACAATACCTTAACATTCACTTCACACAAATTTGATAAAAACCCAAAAGTTCAATTTCTGTGTGGGAGCACAACTTAACTTGTGTGAACAGTTACTACAACTATGTGATTTCTATGAGAACTAAATTTATGACAATACCTTCAAAAACCTCAAAGACCCAGCCCCTCCTTAACTCACCCTTTCTTTTATAAATTCAGATTGAGACCACATCATCAATTATTTACAATCATTACACCCAGGTGTTACATACCGTTCTCTTTCAAGAATTTAAGAGCATCTGAATATCCTTGCTCACAGATCTCTCCTAGTACCTGCAACCACAGGGTAAATGAGTCAGACAAAAGGAGATTTAACTTAAGATCAGCAGTTTGCAGAATGAAAAGCCACTTCCATCCACCCTCCACCTCCATTCTTGTAAAAAAAAAACTGCATTAAGAACTGCTGTAACTCAGACTCGGGTTAACAAGCCTATTGTGATGATGCATACATGAAGTTATCTTTCAGCTACTTCACCTGAAAGGACAGTGTTCTAACAGTTTGCAACTATTTCCTCCCTTGTTTCTCTGCCTAGCCCTCCAGCAGATGCAAGCACCACTGAAAGAGGATGGCTTGGAGTGTCAGTCCCCTCTTCCCCCCCAGTGCCTCCTCCTTCCCAAAGCTGTGAAAGCCCAGCTGGGCGATTCTCATGCTCAAACTCAGACTGTTTTCCATAGAGAAACATCTTTCACCAGAGGCAACACCAGCTCACCTACACAGTAGTCCTAGCAAAAAATTAAGATGACAATTAAAGCCTACCTAAGTAGAATCTAGCATTTTTCTTCAAGTAGTTAAAACTCCATTTTAAAAATATATCTAGTGCAGTCAGGAACATTACTTATCCTCTATAGTATATCCCAAGCCAGCTGGGGATAAAGTCTGTTTTAATTTTTCCAGCTTTCACAATGGCAGTTCAAGAGCATTTCCCTCATCAGATCTGCCATTAGTAGCCCTCAGCAGATTTTAAAGGCAACTTGCCTGCGTGAAGTATTAATTGAGAACCTTAGAAAACCATGAAGTTTTAGAACTTCTGCTAAGTTCTGAAGCACCTGGTTAGCAGGTAAACATGAAAGAACAACAAACTGACAGTTATTAATTTACCCGTGTTGATTTTATGACAGAGTCCTGTGTTAATCCCCAAATAAATACTGAAAGTCAATAGCAGGACATACATTTTTAGTCAGAGACTAAAAGAAAGAAGAATGAGAACAAACTATGAAAAAAAAAGAAGCATCACCAGAAAAGTTCACATGACTAGACAAAATGCTAAGATTACTGTAGCCTTCTGGAAAAGCAAGGCTTTTATAGGGAAAGATGTTTTAGTAACCAGGCGAGGGCAGTGACTTACCTTAGGTTCTGGGGGGAAGAGCGCTTGTGTTAAACGATAAAGGTTCCCCAGACTGAGCTGGATGCTGGTGTTGGTCACGTTCATTTCATGAAAGTTGGCAGAATTCCCCTTTGGGCAGATATCGCACTCCCCAGCGAAAGGTGAAACTGTGATGGTACTCTTGGACTCATAGTGGGGTAAGTTGTCACTGATCCCTCCATCCACATAGCGCTACAAAAATTAACAGGGAAAAGAAATCTCAGAGGCTGAACATTTCTAACCAGCAGATTTCTCATGCCAGAATTAAACAGTATTTAAGACTGTAACAGAACAGTCTCTGCCTGTGCTCCTGGGGTAAACATTGTGAGTAGCATGTTTTGTCCTCTAACACCAGTTAAAAACACAACTTTCCTACCTATAGTTCCATAGGTAGTCTAAGAGCATTCTATCTGGGATTTTTTCTGTATGTTTAAGGAAGAGCAAATCCATTTGAAAGATCATAATCCTACCGACATGCAGAAAAAGAGTAATACAGTTGTCTCTTCCTCCTCAAAGCAGAGGACCAGCCAAAGAGCTACTTTAGAAAGAATACGAGTGAACAAAAAGCTCTGCACTTCGAAGCTTACATCCTGAGATACTAAACCATTCAGTTAGTAAGAGTAACTTAGAATTACTCTTAGTAATTAGAATTTGTTATAAAAGAATCAAAAATATTTGGGCATGAAGAAACTGCAAGTAAAAATGGGTAATTGTTCAGAAACCTTGCCCACAGCCATGGATTATCTTTGTGCTCCAAGCACAAGTTCAGCAGCTGTTCCAGGTTGTGCTTTTGTCTCCTTGATATTGAGGTGCCCATTTCTGCAGTTCTAATGCCTCATCACCTCACACATCTAAGATCCAAGAACTGAAGAGTTCTGTACCAGGGTAATTAGAGTGCAGCAGCAGCTGTGGCCAAAGACAACTCCTCCAGTCACTCACAACAGCTGTCTCTCCAGCAGCACCAGCTGCAGCCAGTTTGTTGGCTTTGGGCAGAAGACTGCTCCACATCAGCAGCTTCACTGGTTTGGTGGCTGCATCTTCCTTCTTCCTAACTAGGCAACAGACATAACCAGTGGGTCCTTGTCACATGTAAAGGTAACAGAGTGGGTGATCTGAGCAGGAGCAGCCTGGATTACCAACATCATCTGCCTTGATACTCCCTGACCATTCTGAGAAAAAAATTAAGAATTAAAGAGGACAGCTCATAGCAATTCATCCAACATACCCTTCTTGAGCACCCTGTTCCTCCACCCGTTAGCTTTCTTGGACATTCTCTAGACCAGCAGCCTGCAGCTGCTGACAAACTTCCTACAGGTGTGTAACATCTAACACAATCACCAAGGTGCATGTGCAATCCCCAAGTGTGACAACAGGTTTGGCAAAGGAGGAGCCACAGCATGCAGTCTTCTGATGAAATTATTAAAAGGTGGAAATACACATCTGAGTCACTGTTCTACAGAGGTAAATGGTTTTAATTATTTGGAGTTTCCGCCTATCTGTTCCCCCTAGTAATTTTTTTGATCTAGAACTGTTGCTGTGTTTGACAAGGCTAAGAAAAAAATCCACAGACAAAACCCACCACACCCAGAAGCTTCACAACTGGCTGTGAAGAGACACCTACTGAAAGTCATCCTTAAGTCTTTGTTTTAGAGTATACACACAGGAAGCAGCAAGCCAGTAAAGGCAAGATGCTATAAACCTGACATACCCAACATTCCGCTGGTGCTGAAGCCTACAGGAGTCACACCAAGCCTGTGCAGCTGTGGTATTCTTACCAACTGACAGCAAAAATGCTTCCAAAGCATTCAAATCATACCAAAATAATTGGAAAGATCAAGAGTATACAATGATCCCTTCCTTCCCCTTCCCTCAAGTGTGAGCAAATAAAGCATCGCTTCTGTGTTTTTGCACTCTGAACTAAGCCTTTTAAAATAACATTGTTGTCTGGTGACAAGAACTGAGGAGCCAGATTAGCCTGGATCCACCTAAACCTTGGATTCAGTCCAACGTTCCGTTTTCATAACCCCTTTAATCTGGAAGGGTTTAAGGAGACAGACAAGGTTTAGAAGTACAGATAAAGAAAAATCCCTATACAGTTGTAATCACTTTTGCTTAAATTTCAGCATGAAAAGAAAATATATGTCATGTCTATCCTTGACCTTCCAGCACTCCCAGCCTGTCTTGAGAACAGTCTGTAACCAGCCACTGTTAAAGATGTTTTGAGGTTTGATTTTTATTTTTTTTTTCAATATTCTTCCCTGTGCAAGGAGCACCAGAATGAGAAGGAAAGCAAATGCAAGTTAATACAGTAACAAAAAGCTGCTGAGTTTCACTGCCTTGATTTGAAGTGTGTGTCTGCTTCCAGACCAGTTCAGCAAAACACCGACAATAAACTATACAAACTTTTCTGCAGTTGCTGCCCCTTTAATGGGGGATTGCCAAAAACCCAGTACAGACATGAAGTCTTAAGAGGTTTTGTAATCAAGTTTCCATGAAGTGATAGAACAGACTAATACACTGACCCTTCACCTTTCCAAAGCCACCTTTCTTCCACTGAATGTGTAATGACAGAAAACATTAAAAAGCTTTATTTATATCTAACTGAACATCGACCTTTAATTCCATTTTAAGGCAGATCTACCTACAGCAAGAACATAATGATATACAATAAACTATCTTACAAAATTCTTTTTTTAAAACCAAACAAGCATGAGTGACCCCTCCTACACATTTGTGCAGGTGAATGAGCATCACTTTCTTCAATACATACTTAAGCTTAATACTTGCTAGTGTAGAATACTCTTTCAATTACTGCATCAGCAAGCAAGAAATTTAAAAGACAGAACAAGTGTGCATGTGTTTTACAGGGTGAAGAAGAAATACACATAACCCATCTTCCACACATTTGCATTTCCTTGCTTTTTTAAAGAGCTGTAACACACAGCTACAGCAGTAGGAGCTATGATGAAGATAATTTACAGTAGGATAACCTAGAGGCATATACACTGCCTCAATATTTCCAGAATAGCCAAAACTATTGTTAGATCTTAAGAATAGAGACTTACCACACCTCTGAATGACGGTGGAATTAGGCCACAATAAATAGGGACAAATGAACTACAGATTAAAGCCTGTAGGAAAATGAGACCATATAAATTAAATGGTAACTGTTCTGTTACTGAAATGATCATTTATCTCCTTAAATATGAACAAAAAAAACGAGAAAGCAACCAAAAAAGTCTCCTGCAAATGCACTTGAATAAAAAAGGAGGGGGGGATATTATCAAGCATTATTTTAAACAGGATGAGAGCATTCCACATTTCTTTTATAGAATGTAACCACACTCCATGTAAAAAAAATGCTAAAACTCACTAGACCATTTCCCGAAGCGTTAATTAGCAAGGAAAAGTTTATGATCATCCACTCAAGCTATACATTTTCTGAGTAACCAAAGTAACTAACTGGAGACACAAATATCAACATTCTGGGATCATATTAAACTACCTTTGGAACCAATACAGAGAATCTTAAAAAGCTGGGTTTGACTGTTTCTTGATCACTGCTTTAATAAGAATAAAGTTTAAAAAAAATCTTATTCTTGAAGGATATAGTTTCATTTATTACACTGCACTTTAAAGGCCTTTATCCTTTTTGTGATTGACCCCTTGCACCTCCTCAGTGAAACAGTTCAGACACACTGACTGGGGAGGCTTGTGAGCAAATGTAGGGCAAGGAAGCTTGAATTCCTCTTTAAAATATGTCAAAAGTCACAATATCCTAAACATGTTTAAAACGGAAATCCAATAGATGACATTAAATGGATTTAAGATTACAGGAACTTTTTAAAGTTGCCAAAACTGAACATACCTGGACAACTTCTTCTTTAGAGTTAAAATTAGATATCAATGCGTTTTTACCATCTGATACTCTGGTCAGTGAAATACACAGTCTGCCCGATGACAACTGGTGAGTGTTTTCTGGAAGATTTCTCATCAGTCCATCTCTTATTATCTTTATCACATTAAAGGAAGGATGAAGAGGACCAAGATTTCGCTTTCTAGCTTCTTTGGCTAATGCCAGGACATCTGCACAAGCTTGAGCTGAAAATAAAACATAAGAACAGAAGATAAGTCAAAAACCAAACAACACAGTTCCAGTAACAAAGCATGTCTAGAGCTCCAACTTCTCATTTCTAACATGAGAATTCAAGAGCTTTTTAACAGATAAGTCTGCTAGTGTTTGCCAGAGTTTAGGAGTCTTTTGAGGGGAAAAAAAAAAGTCACTTTAGACTTCCAAACAGAACTCCTGGTGAAGAGCCAGACAGTTACTTGTATGCAATTTGTATGTAGTCTGAAGGTGTAAAATATCCATATAAGATGCTTCCCTTGGGAATCATTAATTCCGGAAACAGATTCTTTAAGAAGCAGAGGTGAGTGACCTTTGTAAGCATGCCTGCAACATCCATAAACCCTGCAGTGTACAGGACTTACACTCCACAGCACATCTGCTGAAGAGCAGAGCACCTGGGCTCATCACAACTAGTAACACTTGTCAGACTTGAACCAAACTTAAGGTTTCAGGGCACCATTTATCTTCATTTATATAGAAACACAGTAAAGGGAACATTAAATTTGAACTTACGGTAAGGAACATCAGGAATAAAGTTTTTTAAGTGCTGGGTAAGGAATGCAAAGGACTTCTTTAACACCTCCCACACAGGTCTCCACCTAAACAAGTGCATTTTTACCAATGTGTAATGGACACGTAGTAAATTTTTTTCCTCCAGCTAAATTTTTCCTCCAACTAAACCAGCATTTGGGAGTAGCTCAAATCACTGCAGAAGACAAAACTGCTCCCCAAAAACACTAAAATCATTTTAACAATCACACACCTAGTCAAAGGAAGAACAGCAGCTCATCCACCTGCAATGTTGTGTTTGAATTTTTAACACCATGTTTCTCCAGGGCATACTTTGAGGAAATTGCCTGAAAAGCTTGTCAACTTGGGAGAGGAAAGGGGGTGGGGAGGAAGGTCAAAGTAACAGGTTATTAACCCCAGTGATATGCTACAGGGTCATCTAAAAATATTTTCAGAACTTGGCTATTTTAACTTACATCTGCTCCTTCTAGAGGATTTGAGTTAAATGTGAGCACTGCACTGGAAACAACTCTGCTTAAGCCCTTGAATTCAAATTAATTTCCAAAAATACTACCATTCTACAACATTATTTTTTCCCCCCCCCTCAAACAGCAACACCTAAATGCTTCTCTCTTAACACAGTAAACCAAGAGTCTATGTTCAAAAGTGTATCTCAAAAAATCTGTGGTATCAGACATCCTTCATTTTTATCACCAGAGATTTTTTTTCATTCCACTCTGGCAGAGTGAAGCCTTGGGCCATGAATCCACTGATACCAGCAGCCTGACCCCACCACCCACCTCAGGAGACAGCAAACAATATAGACACAGCTCACTGTTCACAGGACAATATACACCCACGTTAGTAAAACACATTTTACATTCAATTAAACCTGCACGCTCCAGCAAGTGATGAAGTTACTCCAAGAAGTGGTTATGTAGACAGTTCAAGCAGTTCTGGTTTTCATGCACTCCCATACAAATTACTATCTCCCCCTTTTTTTATTTTTTAAACAGAATAATTCAGCAAGGTTCAATCTTCTAAACTTTCTAGAGACAGACTAAGGCAAGTTGCAGGAGTGAGATAACGAACCACCAGAACTCTGTCCAGGAACAACAGTCTCAGTGCGTGCATTTATTTCCTTTTGCAAAATTTCTGAAAACTTACAAGTAAACTGCTTGTTCTAAAAAACAAACTACAAGCACTGGGTGCATGGACACAGGAGCAAACAGACACACTGCTCTTGCTTCTCTGCCAGGTCTTGACCCTGTTTTTCCAGCTAGCATCCTATCAAATTGAAGCTTAAACTATTACTTAAGTTTGAAGTGTGGTGACATCTTCACTCATTTGCACCGCAGGCCTGTTTTTGCAGAAAAAAAAATTAAAGTAAACCAGCAGCCTCTACTAAGCTTGCATTGTGATTATTTACCTATCACCATAAAAAATGTCAGGCAAGTATCAGCTCACTTTACACTGCCATTACAGGGCTGCAGAACTGCTGACCTCTAACAGCCCAGAGCTGAACTCCTCTCATTTCAACTTCTGGTCAGAAACCAGCTACTTATCAAAATGAAATTTGGTTTCATGGTTTACTCATGTCTTCCACATACAAGAATTTCTACATATGTGATATTAAAACATTGAAAGTTTTAAAAGTTGTTCGTTATTAATTCAGACTTCAAAGTATTCCAACTTGTCCTTTTCCCTTCCTTCCTCACCAGGACTAAAACACAGTTACCCCTTAGGCTGGTGTACTCTAAAATGGGACCTTCTCAGGCAGGGACAGCAGGCTAGAGCTCGAGTCAGACTGGGATTTTAGGCAGACCTTGGTGCATCTGTTTGATTTTTTTTGAAATGCAAGAGAGCTAAAGAAATTAATGTTTCCATTAAATGTGAACTGTCTCCAGTTATGTTTCTATATTCCTCTGTTTAATGGTTAAGTAACTATTGATTCAATTCCCACAGAGTGAAACCTGAGGTGGCGTTTACAGCACCCACCAAACCTGTGGTGTTGGGCGCCCGTGGAACGGCCAGGCCATCACCACTGAAACACCCCGTCTCCGAGACACCCGGGCAGAGGATCCAACGGGAGGAGTGTGCCTTAAGTTTTGGTTCGGAATAGCCTGGAAGGCACTTCATCCTCAGAACAGTCACCCTGAAGCTTCTCCCTCTACCTTCCCACAAAAATCAGTGAAGGAAGCTCCTTCCTCAGTCTGGGAAAGCACACTTTCTCCCCATCCGGTGGCCAGTATCTACCTTTATTCAGACTTGAAATACTACAGACTGGTCGCCTACTCAGCACGTCACATGAAGCACAAAGAAAACCCTCTTTAAAACAGGCAGCTACAAACCTGGAAGAGACGAAAGGTGCGTGGCAATTTTAGGCAATCCCCTGTACACATACCTACATACACACCCAGAGTTTCATCTGCGCCAACAAGCCTACTCATTCAGGGCTGGGTCCGGTCCAGTCTTGAAGACTTCCGAGGACAGAGATCCCACAGCCCGTCTGGGGAGCACCCTCACGGCAATTTTCCTTTCCTTATGCCCAATCAGCATTTGCCATGTGCCAGCCTGTGTCTCCTGCTTCTCATCATTCCACTACCCCTCCCGGGGAAGAGTCTGGCTCTGCCTTCCCACAGTGAAATGTCACTGTGAGAACACGTGGGACTTAGAACCCAAGCTGCAGAAAAAACAACTGCTGTGTGTAAAGCAGATCAGCGTAAAGGAGGCACAAAATATGAACTGATGAAATACAAATTATTATTCCACAGTGTTTCTTTACAATCCTCTGCTTTAGCACAAAAATCACAAAAAAATGAGCTAAAAAGATACAGAGTTATGATGGGAATACCTTCTTAATTTGATGAATTTACAATTATTCAGAGTTTAGGAAGTGGCTGGTTTTGCATTGTCTTCCAACATTCCCAAGCGGCCTTTTTTTTTTTTTTAAAAAAAAGAAATACACTTGCCCATGGAATACAATACCTTGGACAGTGATGTCACACATACCAGCTATTCTGTTAGTCAGAAAAAAGCAAAAAACCTCAGTTGGCATATGAGAGGGGAAAGACAAGGAATAATCTGAAGTCTGCAAGACTCAACTATCAAAAATGTTAAAAATTTTAAAAGCTGCTAACAAATACTTTCAGGTATCTTAAGCATCTTTCGTGCTTAAGAGCACTTCAAATATTTAAAGCGGCTTCCTTAAATCATTTACAATGAGCTAAGACTTAAAACTGGATACATTCTAAAAATAGTTATTGCGGATAAATATCATTTGTTTTAAAAGCTGATATTAGGCTCCTAATAACTCAAATGTGTTAGGACATTACAGCAAAAATAATAAGTAGCACAAGTTTCTTGCTAAAGCTTTGAATAAATTTAAGCCTAGGTGATAAGAGATCAGTGGCTAAGCAGCAGGGACAAGCATTTCACAGCATTACTCTCCAGCACGTACAGAGAACTTCTATTCCTTTGAGCCAGTGAACTCTTCCCTCAAATTTAAAGGCACGACCCAAACCCTCTCCCAGTTCCAAACAAGTACTCGTTTTCCTCCTCCATCTACAAGGTAAAATGTGAATTTACAAAACCCTCTAGTTCTAAACCTGTTAAGGGTACTGCTAACAAAACCAGCACTGAGTTGTGAACTAGATAAGCTTTTATTCAGTAGATTTCATTAGTTTAAAATTAAAACCATTTCCAGATATTCCATAAAGTTTAACTGCATGCCAGTCACTATGCTAGATTAACTCTATTTCTTAAACCACAATTAAAATCAGAGATTTTAATCAATCCACTGTTTCTAATCATATACCTAAGTGACCTATGCAATATACACTGGGCACAGATTAAAGAGGAAAAGCACGTTAAAGCTAACCTAAGCCATGACCTTAACTCTCTCAGCCTTCCCCCAAGGAAGGAGAGGCTTTAGGGAAAGGAAGTGTTCCAAAGCTAACCGAAATCTCATCTGCAAAGCTAACTACAGAGGAGATGTGTTATTTCCCAACACAGCATAAATATTTTGTTTCAAACCCATGACAGGGTCAGCCTGCTCGCTTTGAAGGGTGTTAGGATTCTGCAACCTGCCACTCTCCCAACAGGTTTTAATCCTCTGAAGGTTTAGAGCAGCTGTCCTCCAGCCGGTATTTGCAGCTCCGAGGCCAGGAGGCACAGGGGCTCCTCAGGCCGACACACACATCTCTCCCTGTACCTGCGGCAGTAAAACTCCGACTATTTGACCACACAAGTGTTGAAATCGGATGAGGCACCGGCAAGACCATTTCTGAAGCCCGGGAGGCTGCTAAACACCCATCCAAGGCGAAGAGACGCTAACTTTACCACCTGCCTCTTCCCTCACCCTCCAGGAGACACGATTTTTGTGTATCCAGAGATCTGATGTGCACGGGCTGAGACCTAAGCACACGGGGGAGGAAAAATAAAATATACAGCCCGGCACCTAGAGAGCCTTGTAACCCCTTCGGGATTAATTTCATAGCTGGGGTGTGTTCCTCTTGGGGGTCAGGAAAGGAGAAAGAGAGAAAACAAGGCGGCCCGGCAGGGCAGGGCAGCCCCGCCAGCCCTCAGCGC
>NW_020799092.1:28295564-28307307 GCF_003259725.1 Athene cunicularia
GGGGGGTCAGCGGCACCCGCCGCAGGAGGGGACCACGCGGGAACCGGCTCGGCTCCCCGAGTCTCTCGGGCATTAACTCGCACAGTGCCGCGCCCGCCTGCCGCCAGCACTTTCGCCACCAACACGAAGCAGCTGAACGCCGCCGGAAGGCCGAACCGGCACCGTCATCTCACCGGCTCCACAGCGGATCCAGCCACACCAGGCGTCCGGTACCGACGGGCTGCGGGAGGTCTCCCAAGGACATCTTGAAGCACCCAAAGACCTCCCGACAATCCGAAGGGTGCTGCCACAGCCATGGAACCAACGGCTTAACACGCGCACCTGTCCAGAGAGCCGTCACTGCGGTGCCCCATGGACATCTCCCCTCGCTGCCGAGGGGCCCACACCATCACCACAGCACCGCGCGACCCGTTTGCTACACAGTGCATCCCTGCGTGAAGGAGCTGCTGCGCTGTCTCAGCCACCCCGACCCTTGTCTGCATCGGTGTAGGAACGCCAGCGTGCTTCCAGCCTTGCAGGCTGTTTCCCTCCCCGCTAGGGCAGGTATTTCTGTGGAGTGCTGCATTGCAGGCCAGAGATGTGCCCTACACTGTCCTCGGGAAGTCTTACACACACCCAGGCAGGGTTTAGCCACCTGTACAAGGTGCTGGTTTCCTCTAAAAGTTGTAAGAGAAACTGGTATTTGTATATGACTCTTCTCCATCCCCACAAATCCCAGTTTCCTTGGGGCTCCCACTGTAACGCTGCTGGAGGTGGAGTGGCTCAGAAGGGAATTCACAACCATTACCTTGCCCAGCAGGAGCTCCCCGGAGCTGGACTATGAAAAACCAACCAGAGCAGCATGTCTGAAATCCTCTAGAATTTAATTGCTGCAGAAAACCTTTAGCTACTTGCCTGCACTGTCCTATCCTAAACAATGGGATTTCAAAACATCTCGAAAGAGTCCAAGAGGAGCTCAAACTTCCCAGATATGCCCAGGAGAGGTTGTGTTGTGCCATTTTCTATGTATAGAAAGTGCACTGACAGGAAGAGAGCAGGATTCAAGCTCTTTTGTGGGATCAAAGATATACTGAGCAATCACTAGATAGTTTTACCAGGGAGATTTTGAACAAAGCCCGGACAAAACACGATGAGGAGAAACTCGGGATTCTGCCTCTAGGTGAGCACCACCAGTACTGGGCCACACTTGCAGTTCTCCCACCTCTAACTCAGCTCTCCAGCCACCTCTGCCTTGTTGGGCCACGCACCTTCATCTGTTCGTTGTCACACCCTTCAGTGAGCAGAGGAGAATGTCCCCTAAATCCAGCCCTGATGGCCATGTAGGTGCTTCCTGTCATTTAGAGAAGGGGAAGGTGCAAGACTGAACCCATTTCAGTTCAGAGGGGAGGAGGGAGCTGAAAAGGGAGATGAAACCACATCCCACAATTCCTGGAAGAGTCCTATTTCATTAAAAATGTGACTGTGACTCCTATCTATTTCCACTCTTTTCAAAAGGAAGGGGACAGTTCCACTGTATTCCATATTCTCTCCACATGCTCTCACACTATTTACTCAGAGCTTAAGTGCAGGAGAGTGCCATTTCATAATCCATGTTTCTGGAAAAGAGACACTGAGGTGTTCAGAAAGGGACATTCCTGAACATTTGCAGCAGTGTGACAGGGAGAGCCAATTAAATGGCAGGGGAGCAGGGGATTTTCAACCCATTATCCTATCAACATGTTTTTCAGGGCTAATCTTAATTTTGCCAGTAGAGATCAATTCCATTTAAAAATATATTTTTATCCCTAAACTGTCACTAGAAGGCTGTTCCTGAACCTCGTTTCTTTGATAGTTAGGAGAAGTCTTATTTCTACTGTAAAATGATACACGGCCAGTTCATAACTCTTGTACTTTGTCCTTTTACATCAATATCTCCTACCCATCACTGTTCGGAGCAATAAGCCTCATTCCCTGCCAGTCCTCACCCTGCGATACAGGGGAGCTGAGCTCCTCTAGCTTCCTCCCATGAGAAAGGTGCTAAAAACGCTCCCCAGCCAGCCCTGGAACCAGTCCTTCAGATGGGGTTTCACTAGAGCCTTACACAGGCTTTCCTAGGCACACTGAATCACTGATTACAATTACTTATAATCGTATTATGATCAGCTGATAAATCCAGATCCTTCCCCATCTCAGCTTAGATCATTTTTTTAAAAAGTATATTGCAATTCCCCAGTAGGCAACACCAAGTCTGCTCCCAACACTGGACTCCTTCCTGCATATACCTACTCTTTTTCGGTACCTGCTTTTATCTCCTTGGGCTGCTCCCTAACAGATCTTGCAATTGCTTTATTACATCATTTCCAGCTTAGCAAACAGCTCCAAAAAAAAAAAAAAAAAAAAATCAGCTGAGGTACATATAGACAGGATGGATCCCATTTCCCTTCCCGGGAAAAGCAGCTGTCTCATCAGAAAGGTAGATGAGTTTGACACACTGAACCTTTGGCTAATCACTGGTTATCTCACCTCCCTTTTATCTCCAGGCCTATAAAGATAGTTGTCCTTCCTCCCAAAACCTCTTCTAATCCCTTTTCTTTTTTTCTTCACATTTTTCAGTTTATTCATTTAATTCCAGTGACAGATTGAGCTGCCCTGCACATAGCTGTTTAGGATGAAGATCCTGGAGCAAGCTCTAAGATCTGGGATGTCAGAGAAAGCAATATGCAATTTCAAGATTAACCCATTTATCTGAAGTACCACAACATACACTGTGCTGCAATCTGTGTTGCAGACATACCCTAAATCCTTCACCGAATCCAGTCCATAATCACTTCCCCATAACTCTAGGTGTATGAAGCAAGGCCTGAAAGGCCCCATGATGAAAATCAAATATAGTCTGATGGGGATTCAATCCACCAGGAAACCCACCTACAGATTACAAACTTCTGTCAACAGACATGAACCCAACCCAACATCTGGCATGTTGATCAAACAGGCATGTCATCTGGCCATCACTTAACCACTGAAAGCTTCTCCCTTAATCCTTTCCACTTAGTTACCATGTTAATTATGATGTAGGCGTGCCATTTTGCTAAAATACAGATTAAATCAAATCTGACATAAAAGGATAAACAGATAGTACACTCAAAGCGCCCTTAACTCCTTAGTAGAAAGGTACCATTTAAGTACTAGGCTAGCTGAAAGTATGTAATTTCTAGGAAAAGGAACCACGTAGGACAGAGCACCTGCAGGAGGTAACAAGCACCACTGCACCAGTGGCAAGTCATAGGGTCTGAGATCTTACCCTTGAAATGAGAATTTCTGTCATCGGAAAGAGAAGGATATGAGCTCCAAGAGATGACTGCTAAGTCCTGCTTAGAAACAGCAAGTGTTTTCTATGATCTTTTTGACTTTCAGGGATTCGTTTGTAATCGCTGATCTCGTGAAGCGTTTCAGAGGTGATGTGCTGTGATGGCCATTCGCAGGGGGCAGGTGGGAGGGGGCACCCTGGTGCGGCTGGCCCAGTATCACTCTGCAAGGCCAGTTTTGAAGTTGGAGGAGAAGCCTGATTTCCTGAGTGCTAAGCCAGCTCAACAGCTCAGCACCTCTCCAGAAGAATGACAAAGTACCTTCTAGAATTTCTGGAGCCCAGGAAAACAGCCTTAACTCACCAGTACAGCCTGTGACACGTGGGACATTATTCTGGCCGTACCAAGTGACAGCCTACCTAATGCAAGAGCAACAGGGCCTCGTCTGCACCTCACACCTTTTGGGAACACTCTGCTGGGGAAATTTTTCTGAAAAAACACAAGGCATTTGTTGGAACAGGTCAGGTGCCTTTGGTGAATAATGCAACCTCATGTCATGATAGAAGGCCTTACTCTCCTCTCCTAAAAAGAACCCAAGGAGCAAAACCAAGGGATTGCTTACAGTCCCGTAGGGATGCTGCAGGTTTACCCCTCTTGTTTCAATGCACGCAGGGGAGAGAGTATGAGTGATACCATCTGTCCTTCAGGTAACTCCTATGTTCTCCTGAAGATGCCAATTTGTCACAAAAATTATAATCAACAGATTAACTTTTTTTTTCCCCTTTTCTAGGATCACCCTGTATACTCATCCTACTGGGGCAGACCATAAGGGAGATCCTACTGGATGGGTGTCCAGAAGACTGTTACTGCCTTTACTGCTTAAAATGCACAAGAAACCCCAGGGCAGGGACAGAGAAGTGTTGAGTTACAGAGAGAGGTGAGCTGAGGACAAATACCCAGGGTAACCTGGAGGAGGAACCCATCCCACCGTGTTCCTGGTGCCGAGTCTCCACGTGCCACCACACCACTCCCGCTGCGGGGCCACACGCTGGAGAGCGGGCACAGACAAAGGAGAGTTACATTTTCCTGGCCAAAATAAGTTTTTTTGAGTTTTTAATACACTTGTAGCACCCACTAAAATACCTTCATTAGACTCTATACCAACCTTCAGAGAGAAATTATGCTTGGCACAAGCCTCCTTCTCATTCCATCATTGGCTTCCAGTTCTGTTTAAACCAGTACTATCAGCCGAAGACACAGGGACTCTGTGGGGATTTTTCCTCTTTCCATGTCATACCATAGCCCATTAAGCCTGCAAAGGTCTCAAGTTAACCATGCTCAGGTTTCTTTGGCAAGAGATGGAAAGTAGGTCACCCTAGGGAAAGCTACCGACCTGCTTTTCCCTGGGGCCTGATCTTCTAGTCCTTCAGTAAGATTTTGGGGTTTGGCTCAATAGTTTGGTGATTATGTTCCTAAGTCATTATGGGAGCACATAGTAAAGTTGTAGAAATTTACGAGTACCACCTCAAAAGTTGGTTTGTACACATCTAATGCAGTATGTGCTGACAGTTGGAGCAATTTTAGTGCCACTAAATAAACAGGTGCTGCTAAAAAAACAAACAGCATAATCCTAATGATTGCTTTGAAACAAGCGAAGAGGTCTGTTCCCTGTGACTGTGGACAACAAGGCTCCGGTCTGGGCAAAGGGAAATCAACTATGAAGATGTGTATGAAAGGAGCGATACAAGATCTAAAACCAGACAGATAAAGCAACCTCTGGAGTTTTCTGTAGGCTTCTGCCATTAACTTTTTTAAAGGAGAAAAAAAAAAAATCAAGCATCCATTTCACCTATCTTCTGCTAGGATCCAACTCTTAAGTCATTCAGTAGTGGTAGACCCCTATTTTCTCTGGGATATGGCTGAAGCATGGGGATAGTAGGGGTGGCTCTTAAAAAAAAAAACAATCACAGGCCCTGTTTCAAGCTGTATACCCTTAGAAAACTGGGAACTTCATTTCAGAAGCTATATCGGAAGTATTTTCTCTGGTTACTTTGGCTGGTATTGTGTAAATTATTTTGTAACTATTGCTGAATCTCAAAATATATGGGAGGTTCTCAGACCGAGGTGCATCCCATGTCCTTAAAAACTCTCTGTTGAAACACAAATTCTGCTGCCAACCCTCGCTTACTCCAAGTGATGTGGGAGGGAGAAATGTGGCAATTCAACTGGGAAAAGATAATACAAACCATGTGTTAACTAACAACATATATTGAGCACGTTTGCTTTTCACCAACTTGTTTGTAAACAGGTCCCTCTCAAGAACATCACATGCTTTAAATGCCAGCAGGTAGCCGAGAGCACGGTGCTGGGGCAGGCACCATGCCCCGTGTGCCCGGCCCGCCGTGCTGCGGGCCAGGCCCGAGTTAACACGCTCAATAACCCAGAACATCACACCCTGCTAGAGGAGGAATGGAAGCAGGGACAGAGTTCTGTCACCAGAGCCTTGCTTTGTCTGTGTATTTCTGAAAGCAGGAAGAATCCTCCAGCACTTATTTTCATACTGGAGGGTGGCTGGAAACCAGTGTAACTGGTTCCAGTAGGAGAAGCAATGAATTTTCCTATCTTGAATTCCTTGGTGTGATCTGTGTTTTTCATTCTCAAAGTTCAACAGCTAAATCCTGACAGTTACAATTTGTTCTTCGGGTCCGATATCACCACCATTGCCTTTACTCTTTATAATTTCAAAACCGTTGCATAGAACAAAGAGTCTAATGCTATTTCACATGAACACGGTCCATATTTTCTATATTTTCACATTATATCTTTCATAACTCTGTGGCCTGATATTTATGTGGCAACATTTTATTGCAAAAGATCCCATACAGCTTTATAAATCCTACAAAAGAGACACAGCAATGACCATGCCCATTGCTAACTTGAAACCTTGGCTTTTTTTTTTAATTAGTTCCTTTTGAAGGATTTAAGTTTTCTGTCTTAAGGAATAACAAGAAAAAAAGAATATGGCTAACAAACTAGGGGGGAAATTCAGGTAACCACCAGAGTTTGATTTTTCAAATCTTGTCTTGCAGAGCACAAGTTCCTTTTTCTGTTTGCAGTGGGGCTACTGTTCTCTCTCAAGCTGCACCCTTTCTACAGTAGCTAATATTATTGTTTTAAATTACAATCATGGACATTACTGTATCTGGCAACTGCTGGGTGGCAAATAATGTTGCAACTTAAAGATCTCATATCTTGTCATAAAAAGGCCCAATAATTAACACCTTGCAACAGCTGCTGAGAGATTCTCAGCAAAGCCTCCTCCTTGGTCTCGACCTAAGACAGACCTGAGGCATGTTATTGCTCTAAAGACTAGAGATTTGTTTTTGCCAACTCTAAGACCAATAATATTTAGGGAATTATTCTAGAGATGGATATGTACATAAGGAACAACTTCTCTAGTGGAATATTTCCCAGGAGTTCCGATGCATTTTGAATCTTGTCTCACAGCCCAACAATCCATCAGCCAGGACATACACACATTTGCCTGCCAGCAGAGGTTCCAGTTCGCTCTGCACCCCAGAGGCGCAAGCTTGCAAGAACAGTGTGGAACTAACATTGGTAAAAGTCAATTATTGCCTCTGTAAATAGTAGCCAGTAAGCTGCTTAATGTGCATTAGCTCCTTCTTAACATTTGGAACTGTGGTGAGAAATTCTAGAGGAGGCGATGGAGCTGAACGTGGGTGAAGAACCTGTCAGCAGAGGGGCTGGGCAGGATCTCAGCGCACACACTGCACAGAAACACAGGCCTTTGTTACAGTAACCCTGGTTCCCTCAATTTATTCAGTACCAGAGACTGGAAATTCTTGAAATTTTTCCTTCCACTTGGAGAACAGAAGAAAACCATACCTAACAGTTGCACCTTGCAGCCATCTAACCCGAGCTGTGGGCTGTAGACAGCACCACATATCGCCAGCACGACAGGACAGGGACTTCCTGCACAAGCGCTGGAGCTCACGCAGTTTATCTTAGAGAGCAAAAGTTTTTATTGAGCTTTCAGGCAGCAACACCAACCTGGGTGGCCACTGCCAGCCCTCTGCCACCCTTGGCTGGGCTCTACAAGCATCCATGCACAGCAGGCAGGCTGGAGGAACTACACTGCCAAGAAATAACTTTGATTCCTCTGGGGTGTTTCCCAACTTTGACCACTGCACTGCTGAGCAGCTTGCCCCCGTGACCCCCCCGCCGAGGAGCTGCCTTGCTGTTTGTGTGAGCCAGGTGACCCAGGGAAAGTTGCAGGGCTGGGAGGGGGAAATACCCTGGAGGGTGTTCAGGGACCTTTCCGCTCCCCTCAGCTGTGCTGGAGATCCCAGCAGCTTCACGAAGTCATTCCTGGGTTGTCAAGATGTTGGACAAGCTGGTACCCACTGTGGCTAGTCACACTACATTAATTCTGTAGATCCTAGGCTTCCTAAACAATGGGGAGGAAAGAAAGAAGAGGCCACAGGGAGTCTGCCTTTTCCCAAAAGGTCTCGAGGTCCCAGTTTGTGGAGCTGGAAGTTCACAGCAGCTATTCCCGAACATGGCTGGAGAGGAGTGGCTGAAACCAGAGCTGGCTACAGGCTAACCAGGAGCTGCTGTGAGTGACCTTCCATGGCCTGCACCTGTTTTCATCACTGAATTACAGTGCAAGGACAACCTGGGGAAGGCTCTTTGTCCTATAGCTCTGCTTTAACAGTAACAGAGAGCGCTTCCTTTTTGTTTAGAGAGGATGTTATTGAAGGTCAGTGAGAAAGTCATCTATGCTATGTGTGTCTCATTGGCTTGAAGCAAACATCAGTCCTCATCCTCCTCCTGTCAGTTATTCCAGGCAGGTAACCCTGGCTGTTGTAAATCCCATTTTGAAGAATTCACCATTATTCTGAAATGCTGAACAGGAAATTTAGGTACAGCCTTAACTCCAGGTTGTAAGTTTTATCCCAGGGGATCAAGTGTTTGGAAAGAGCTGATGAAGCTGCAAATGTAACACCACCTAATTCCTTTTGTTGGTCTAATTACCACTTCATTTTCATCTAGATGGCACTAGATATGATCTAATTGCTTAGTAGGCAAATCATCTATACAGCAGAAAATGAGAACCTGTTAAGCTCCCTATCAGCAGGAATATTACTGTAGACTTCCAGTGTCACCAGTTGTTTAAACGCCATTATAAATCAACAACTCCCTATCCACTGGCATTAGGATTTAAAGAGAAGTGCCAGGTCCAGATCTTCAGTTGCTGCAAATTATTGCATTCACATGTCAAATCTGCTGGTGAATTTGCATTTTGGTTTAGAAATCAGTAAACTGCTCTGCTTGAACAACACTTTTGCTTTGAGTGTTGCCCTTATTCAGTGATGCTTTTCAGTGAGAAAAGCAGTGTAAGATTTGTACCAGAAAGACAAAGTGTGGTCCCATCCCAATAAAATAGGGCAGCAGTGATTAACTGAAGAGACACGCCACCTCCGGGGTATCGCTGCCTGCAGCCCAGCTGAGGAGCAGGGTAAGGGGAAGAGGCTGCATGCAGTCGTGGTGTGGTCTGAGGCGAGGAGGGAGCTGTGATCCTGAGCAAACGTGCTACCCTGGGTGGCGAGTGAGAGTATGGGGACTGCTGCCATTCTCTTCTCCTGCTAAAACACATACAGAGAGGGGGACTCCAGCTCTGCCTTGGACTGAAGAAAACAGCAGAGGAGGGACAACAGCAGGGGCAGACAACAAGAACACAGCTAGCAATGCTGGTCCTTATCAATTTGGAAACAGCTGTATGACAAGGAATTTCTCACAGTGCACTCAGACTCACTCTACAGCTGTGAGAGGCCAGTGAAAGTCTTTCCTCTGCCCAGAGACCCCGAGCACATCCTTCTGGCATGGGCATAAGGCTTGGGAGAGTGAAGGCCCAGGTTTCTCACTCCAGCAGTGAAGGACAGGATGGGGAAGGAACAGGTGAACAACCATCTCTACAAACTATCTGCCAGGATTTACCACTTGTCCCACTGTTACACAACAATCTTAGAAGCATTTCAGCAGAACAAATTAATGAGGGATTTGAGAGCACAAGATGACAACTGAAAGATAGATTTCCCAACCCCTCCAGCCATTAATGTTTATAATTAAAATGTAACTATAGTGACTTCAGCTTAGAAGCAATTTGCATAAACAACATTAGCATTACCAGCTGCATCATTCAGGAAACTTCCATTGGCCTCCACAGGAAAAGATTTAAAAATCTGGTGCTTTAAACTGTGGTGACCAAAGGCATCCCAGTTGCAGCCCATCCCAACATCTGTCTGCTAAAATACAGGCATCTCAGTTCCCTGTTGGAATTGAATCATCCTAAAGTAACTCATGCAGCTTTTCCAGGAATTTGACATTGTATGTGGAGTGAGTTCATTTCAGAGTTATTTTTATAGGTCAGTGCTGACTGCTACAGAATTTTTTATTGTTGTTTCTCAAGAAAAAATTCACATCATACATTTGCTGTTCTACTTTTGAGTCGAATCAGTTCAAATTCATACTACAGGGCTCATTGTTTAGTGTTAAGTGAACAGCCCACGGCAGTACACATTTGGTAACGGCGATTTTACTTTGATAAGTATATATGTTCAGGATTTGTCATCAAATAAATTCATACAAGAATCTAGTCAAAACTGAAGACTAAAGCAGATTTCACAAACAAGCACCATCAGTTCATACACTGTGCTGATGCTCTGATAAATTTTATTTCACTGCAACTTCTAATCTTCATTTCCATATTGGCTAGTTTGATATGAACCTTTCCCTGCCACGGCTTGCCTCTCAACCTGATACTCAAATTTATAAATTCTATTCTTGTATATTCTTTATAAATTCTATTCTTGTATCAGCAAAAGAGAAGCTGAAAAATGGGAACAGAATCAATACATCCTCTTGCAGCTGTTTTGCCCTCCAGATTTTATGATTTTACAGCTTCCTCCTACTGGGGAAGTCTAGTGTTTTCAGCTATGATTGCATTTGGATTTAGAATTTAAACCCAGATTGCTTCTCTTGCTATGAGGAAAACAAACAGTTATTTGGAAATGTTTCAGTATGAAAATTCAATTATTATTTCCTTTGAGTAAGTGGGTTTGGTAATGTTAAAATATGTGAACCAAATTACTATTAAATATGGAGCTAATACCAAATGAGTTTAAATATTTTACCTTACTAGAAATAAATTGGTTATTAAAGTTAAGTGTGAAAGAATAAAAGAATTGCTTCAACTTTTATCACTGAAAATTGCTGATTCATTATTTCCATGAGATTGAGTTTTCTGAAGGAAGAAACTGTTCTGTGTTTGTCTGTAATTTAGCTGGAACTGATATAAACCTTTATTTTTAGCTATTTATCCTTCGCCCAAACTTTAAATCATGGAATTTTGAATAATCCTCCTCCTTGATCTTCACTTGTGCTGACAGACAAGACCAATGACAATTAAACCGAGGGCCACACAGAGGACACCACGGCCGTAACTCGCCCCAAGCCAACTGTCCCTTCTTCACTTTAACAACAGCCACTGGTGTGAGCATGGGGCTGGAGTCCAGCACATGGGGCTGGTTGCTTACCACTTCTTGCTCCCTTTTTGCAATAGTTAACTTTGTTTTCTGGCAGATCTGCTCAAACCCCTTATGTAGAGGAACAGCCTGTGCTCTGGGACCTTCCTCACTATTTTATCCTTATTTGTAAGATTTCTCATTATGAATTAATTAATTATGCAGCTTATGGTAGGTGTTTCTTTGGACCAAGAGTACTGCTATCTTCCCCAGCTCTGCTCTACTGCAAAACCAGATTCTTCACTTGCCCATACTCTCACATTTCATCCCTTCATCCCACCCCTGATCTCCCTGTTCCTTCCTCCCCTGCTTCCACCCACCTTCCCTTCTCCTGCCACTTCTCCGATCCTAGGCTTAGCCAACTCCATTAGCAAAACCACGCAAGACAAAAGCAAATAGTTTGGTGGGTCATACAGTTGAGTTGGCTTAGCAAGGAGCAGCTCAACAAGCACCAGAGGCAGCCTTTCCCTCTAGGCAGGAGCCAGCTGGCAGATGGGCTCTGCTGGCAGCACAACCTCACCTTAAGATGGGGGCCAGAGCAGGGGGGCTGTGGGTGCTGGGGACACTGGCAGTCTCATCCCATGACTCGGGCAGCCCTCGCTCCCCCCGGGTGTGCAAGGAGAGTGCACAGCACCATGCCAGCCAGGAGAGATCAACATTCACCTCCACTGCCGCTCCTCCCAGAAACCCACCACAGAAAACCAGACTGCTGTGTCTGCCTTCTGCTCTTCCAGAAGTCTGGTCTTCTGCAGTTTCTGTCTCTGCTGTGGTACCAGCAGGGGTTTTGGTCTGTGCCCCCTGTCCCCCCCCTCCCCAGACCCACTCTCTGTATACCCCAGGCACACAGATGCCCCC
>NW_020799092.1:28326846-28461383 GCF_003259725.1 Athene cunicularia
AAAAAAAAAAACAACCCACACCAAAAAAAACCCCAAACCCCCCAGGTTTGCTGTCTGCTCTACAGTATTGTGCTCCCGCCCTGACCGCTCCGGGAGGACGGGTGCCCAAAGCACACCCTCCCCGCGCTGTCCGAACTGCCGGGAATGCCCCCGTCAGCGGTGTAAGCGCTCGTTCCTGCAAACGCTCACCCTTGGGCTCTGCCCCGCCGTCCGGGGGTGCTCTCGGAACCGCCTGTCTTGTCTCTGCCTCTCCATTTCCGTGCAGAAATGTTTAAGCGGAATTAGCGCAGACACGGCGCTGCCTGCAGCGAGGCAGACAATATGGTAGCTCTGTAACCCACCCCAGAAAACCAGACTCTTTAAGTGCCTTCTTGAGCGACTTTTTTCCTGGCAATAAGCTCTCTTTCTAGAAAATTCAAAGTCTAGCAGACATAATAGATGTTCACTCTGTAAATAGCCTTGTAAAATGATGTTTCAGTATCGTAGGTCCCTGACTTCCCTGCCGTTTGTATGACTGGCTAGCTTTTCTGTTTCTTGGTGTTCTGCTTCAAACATACACGCATTTTCTACAGTGCAGCATCCATTGTTATTGTTTCTCAAGCAGAGAGAATATTTGTCTTCATGTTTTTTGGATGTTCCATTACTAATGATTCTGCTGAAGACTGGCTAGAGCTTGATAGATGCATATGTTAGGTAAGGGGTAGCGTGTAGGCAGATGGCCCCCAAAATCCTGGGATCAGGAACAGCCTTCTGCATCCTGATTGTTCTTTTAAACTGTCTTATTTGATTTATAGCATGCAGCAAGAACGCTATTTATTTTTTTTCAGTTTTACAGTGTGCCTGTGTTGGTACAGCACCCCAGCTTTGTATAGGTGGGTCATTAACTACCTAACCTTGCTGGGCAGAGTACAACTAGTGCTTGAGCTGTGTGTAGGACTTAGCTCTGATGGTTATACAGTTGGCTGTGGAGAGCCAGCTTGCATAATCATATTTAATTTGCTATTATTTTGTGAATATAGGGATATCTTTTGGGGCCCCGGCTGAGGCAGTGCCAGGGAACTGCTTACAAAGTTAGTGGCAGTGCTTACTACAAGAGGATTTACTAACAGTCACTGTGGAAGAAGGAAAGGGAAGACTGAGAACTGGGGCACTGAAACTGAGGTACAGTGTTGTGTGGAGGAGCTGAGGGAACAGCCTTGGATCAAAATAGGTGCCATAGTATTTTACTTGCAAGGAAGGAGAGTACTTAGGTCTTGAGGAACCCGATGGCCCTGTCATGGGAATGTCTGCAGGCTCCACCTTTAGCCTACTAAGACCTTTAGAACTTGTTTTGTCAGCTGGTCCTACATGGCTCACAGCTGGGTGCCTTGTTTAGGGCCTCTGAATCAATCGTCCAAGGGTCTGCTGGTGAGGGACAGGCGTGTCAGTAGAAATTAGGCTGCCCTAATATGGTTCCCGTTGATTTAGCCAAGGTCACGCAGGAAGGATACAGCAAAGCCAGAAGTTAAATCCAGAACCCCAAGCTCCTCTGCATTGCCTCGACAACAGCTTCACCTTCCTGCCTCTCAGAAGCGTTGACAAAGGTTTTTCTGTCTACTGGAGCTATTCAGAATTTTCATAATGTTGCTGTAATCAAAAAAGTAGGTTTGCAAAACATATTTCCTACACAAAAGATAATTATTTGGGGGAAAATACTTTGGCTTTTTTTTGGTAATCTTTAAAAGTAAACCATGGTTGGGACCACTTCTGTTAATTACATTTGAACAAAATTCCAAGGATATTTTTGTCAACAAAATTTTAGGAAAAGAAAAATGCACCAATGTCAGATAGGGTCAGTGGAAAACTTGGTTGTTGTTCTTAAGGAAATGGGTTTTGTTCAGTGTTTCACTAGCTCTCCATCTGCTCAAATTGTGGAAAATACACAAACAAGTCTGTCTGCTAGTTGTGTGAAAGGACAGAGCTTCTAGCTTTGTGGAGCCCTGTGCTGCAATCTGCAGAAGGCTCCATCAGTAGCTGTTGACCATATGTTGGTTTATCTGGCAAAGAAAATACACAAGTGGCTCATAGGGTCAGGACTGCTTCAGTAATGCTAGGGACTGGTGGAGTGGGGTGTAGGCTATTTTGAATTTATACTCAGCAAGACCGGGCGATACAGCTCTAAACATGTAAAATGGAGGTAGTGCTTGGAAATAGTTACAGAGATTGGTAAATTGGGAGCGACCCAGGAAAAAGCTGGTCCAATAATGGTAGAAAATTGAATGTACCAGTGGCCTTACTGGGAATAATGTAATAAGCCTAATGGAAAATGACTCTGCTGTAATGTGATTTTCACCGATGGATGGTTAAATAATGATACCTCTTACATCTTTAATTATTCCTAACACCTGTGTCCAATCAATGGTAACAGCTTTTGGGAGCTGCGGGGCTGGAGGAAGCTTATGCCTAAAACTCAGGTTTCATTTGGGTGTGTAAATATGTGAATATATTCTTGTATGTATGGTAGAACTGTACTGCAGAAAACCTTTTTATCAAGATGCATAACTCAAAATGGGGTGTGCTACCACTCTTGGAGAAATGAAGTCACAAGGTTCATCCTTCAGGTAACTTTGCAGTAGAACGGGCAGGCCGAGTGGGACACGCTGCCGATGTAAAATGGAATGCTGTTCTCTGTAGTGTTAAATAACTGGAGCTCACGCAACAGATTGCTTGACAAGTAAGATGCAGTGTTCATAGGAAACACTGTGCCTCTGTCACAGCTTTCTGTGAGCCCTCTCGTACTGAGGGCTTTCTGTACCCTACTTGAAAATTAAAATTCTCCTCTATGAACTTAAGCTACAGAATTAATGAATAAACAGATTCTTTTCGTGGCGGGGTGACTGAGGGAATAGCAGGAGCTAGGTTAGCTGGCTGCTAAGGTCACTGATCTCAGCGGAATGAAATCAGTCCCTAAAGTATGGTACTGAGCCCGGGTTCACTCAGCGCCGCGTCTCCAGCAGCTGACCCCCGACTGTGTGCGATCTGTCCGTTTGCTTTATGCGTAAGTGGGGTACAATAGCTCTCTTAATACTGTCTTGTATCTGTTCTGAATGAATGTGTATTTTGCATTTTTGGGTCAAAGCCCACAAATTAATGCCTTTTGCAAAACTAGTAATTTGAGAAAGCGAGCTATTTACGTTAATAATGAAGCTGTTTCTCCCACGGTGATTATTTTGCCAAGTAACGTTCTGGAGTTCTGTGTGGGAAAATGTCGGCTGTTGGGCAAATATCAGCTTCGAGTCCAGCCGGTTCATGAGAACTCTTGCATTTAGTGCCAGACAACAGGTCAGAAGAGCAAGTGCTGGATGTGGCCTTTACCTGTCTGGAGGTGTATTTTTGTAGATGGCATCCTGAATTTTCTTTGCAGCACTAAATTTATGTAACTGCCCGTTAGCTTGTAGGGAATATGACGGCCTTTGGCTTAATGAAGTGCCAGCAGTGAATTTGCAGATAAGTTCAAGGACAGCTTTCCTTGAATTCTCTTTCAGATTCTTTAACGCTTGCCTCTGGTGTAACATGCAATCAGAGAAAGTTAAATTGAGTTGTCCATTATTTTATTTGCTTAGAAGATTCTGGATGCGCAGAGGAGGGCTGTGCTTCTCATTGCATCAGTTGGTAAAGCATGTTGTGTGCGTGTTGGTTTGCTGTCTCCTCCCACTATGCGTGCCTCTCCCACAGCATGCATACCACTCTTATCCAGTTCTATTTCCAGCACTGTGGAATCCAGCACTCCCTCTTGCTGGGACACCAGTATGCCCCAGTGCCTTCCCTGGCTGTGGGGAGGAGCTCTGTTCATCGCTCTGCCACGTGTCAGGAGCTCTGCATTCTTCCATGGCCCATTCCCTCCTATAATGCCTGTTCATCTTTCCACACCAGGGACACACTGTGCCCCAGGGTTTTCTTCTGTTCTGGGGAAGCAGTTGTTTGATCCATTGACCGTTACAGCAGTGACAATCACAGAACCAATGCAGAGGGTACGCTATAAACCCCACTTGTCTTGTTTGTTTGATTCTCCACTAAAATTAATGGGTCATTAGCATCTCAAAGTCTTTGATCAGACTCAGCCCTCAAAAGTTACTATGCTTAAGGCAGAAGGAGGTTTTAACCATTGGGGATGCAGACATTTTTCTTTGGCTGTGAAAATGGTTTAAGAGTTTCTTACCTCCAGCCTCTTGTTTCTTCCCCTTCCAGTCAGTCTTATCTGTCCATAGGACCATGTTAGAAAAACATATTGGCAAAATGTCTTAAGAAATACACCATAAAGGTGATGTGCCAGATGACTCTGCCTTGCATGAAATCTTGCTTTGTTTGTCTTGTGCAATCCTACCCTTCATGTTTTCCGCAGACTATAAAAATTCTTGGCAGTGAGGTTATGTTTACCGGTAAGATTGGCTTCTGCTTCCTCATGCAGCATCATCGTACTGCACAGTAATACTCCTATTATTCAATATAAAAAGTATTATTGCTTGACTAAGGTTGCATGGCTACACCTGAGCTGTGCTTGCAGGGGCGTCCTGCGGTCTGTGGACATCTCACCTGCCAGCTGCCGTGTCTGCACTGACCCCCGCAGCAGGTGGTGGGGAGGGGAGAGCTCTGCACAGAGCCATGCCGGTCGAATATTGTGGCAGGGAATTGCTGTGGCCGTGTCCTCTGTTACCTGTCTGGGAGCACGCCCCAGTTATGGCTTGGTAAGCTGGACTTTTACAGTGCCCTGGCTTGCTGCCTGGCTAGCTAACATGTGCTAGTGGCGGCTGCATGATGTGACAGACCGAGACGCCGAAGCGTGAGGACTCCGGTTCTTCTCACTTACCCAGATGTGCAGGGGTCCAACGCTGCTGACAGTCTGGATTTGGGCGGTCCCAAATGAGAGTCAGACTGAAAGGCTGTCCAAGGATGTGCCCAAGCTGCAGGAGTTTCTAGGCTGGGAGCTGTCAGACCCAGTGAGGTGAGGCAGCTGCAGTGCGTTGCAGAGGTTCACCCTGGTAATGGCAAGTCTGAGGTGGCCTTAACACCACTGTAGCCAAGGCTCCTCAGGGAGCACGAGCATCCACCTGGATATTTGTGTGTTAAATTAGTTGACTTGCCTTCATTTCCCATGTTTTCAGATGGAACTCCTCCCAAGAGTTTTGTTAGTATTTTGTAACAACAACTTTGCAGTTGCAAAGAACCTAGATTCTGCTGTTCTGGATTTACAGTCCTATTCTGTTTGCAGGATTTTGGTGCCTTGAGCTTAATCCATTTTCATTTAAAGATTGAATGTGAATGTTACTAGCCCAGAGGCATGCCTCAGAAATTAAGAGGTTGGCTTAAAAATCAAGAGATTTTTACACAAAATACATTTGTGATTCTTTTCCTTTGATGTGTTTTTGAGACAATATTATACACGCTTATAACCCTGTGACATGGGATGATAGGAGACCAGTTAGTTTCATGTATCAGACTGGCTTGGGTTGGAAGGGAAGGAAGCCCACCCACTTCAATCCCCTGCCCTGGGCAGGGCCACCTTCCCCCAGCCCAGGTTGCCCAAAGCCCCGTCCAGCCCGGCCTTGAACCCTTCCAGGGAGGGGGCAGCCACAGCTTCTCTGGGCAGCCTGTGCCAGGGCCTCACCCCCTCACAGGGGAGAATTTCTGCCTTGGGTCTCATCTAAATCTGCCCTCTGTCAGTTTAAACCGTTGCCCCTGGTCCTGTCCCTGTCCCCTCCTGGCCCAGCCTGGGTTTGTGCTGGGGTTGCCCCGGCCCATGGGCAGGACCTTGCCCTTGGCCTTGTTGCACCCCCTGAGGTCGGCCCGTCCCCCCTCTCCAGCCTGCCCAGGTCCCTCTGGCTGGGTCCTTCCCCCGGCCTGTGCCCCCACACACAGCTCGCTGTCGGGGGGAACGTGCTGAGGGGGCCTCGACCCACTGTCCCTGTCCCCAGCAAAGATGTTCAACTGGTCCCGACCCCTGAGGACGCCGCTGGTCCCCACTCTGCGGTGGGACGTGGAGCTGTTGACGGTGACTCTGAGTGTGTCCAGCCAGCCAGTTCCTGATCCACCGAGTGCTCTGGCCATCAGATCCACGACTCCGATTTAGAGCCCAGGGCGTGGTGTGGGACAGTGTCAGATGATCTGCCAAGTCTGGGTAGATGTCCATGAACAATCAGAATATGTTGTAACTTTTTCTGTTTTACAACATCGCAATGACTTGGTTTATCTTAAGTAACTTCTAAAGCTCAGATATCGTTCTGTTTTAATGCGATATGAGTATGCATCAGTTCTTGTACCAACTGGCCAGAAAGAATGGATTTCTTAGACAGAAGGGAACAGGAGACAGCAATGGGTGATGGAGATATATATTGTGAGCTGTGCTTTTAGGGACGGACATACAGGGTCCGTATTTGAATCTGATTTCCTGCTTTTGGTGACTGAAGTCATGTTCCTTCCACCAATCAGTAGAATGAATACTCTGCTGCTTAAACTCACTCTGTTGAGGACCACGCAGGTGCAGAAGGTAACACCTGTAGACAAGTGTTTCTGGGGACTGGGGCCACTGGGTTCCTGTGCTTTGAAAGTCCTGTTGAAATGGATTTATCTTTTATTTATGTACAGCTCAAAATACCTTCTGGTATTGACTCAGCCTTAAATATTGCTAGGCAAAGAAATGATAAATAAACCCATTAAATAATAAGTAATTGAAGACAATGTTAATTTTGGACTTCACAGTGGTTGGACTTGATTTCAGTGGGAGTAGCATTGAATAGGTCTTTACACGCCTCACAGAAAATAAAGGTGGAGAAGAAAAATCTGTTGTTAAGGAAAACTCAGTTTTGCTATCTAGCTGGCAGTGTTTCTCTTCTGAGCCTTTTATCAAACCAGTGAAGAGATGTTACTAGACACAGAACAAATGGTTCGGAGAGGAAGAATTCTCTGGCTACCTAACAGGCTTTGCTGGGTCTTTTGCAAATGTAGCATAATTGCTTCCCTGCTGCGAAGTACTGCAAAACTCCGGCAACTTGGCTTTTGAAAGCAGGCTCAGAGGAAAAAAAAGGGTTTTAGCCTGTGTGAAAAATGTATTCTGGACATGTGAAATCACTAGATTAGATGATAATGACCTCAAAGACTATAGACTTGGAAAATAGTATAAATCAGCCAAACCCAACAGCGAGTCATTCTCATCTCATGTTAATGTTCATCTGTCATAGTGAAGATATTAACAAAAGGAAGCAAAAGACTGAATTAGATTAAGCACACCTCATTTTTCATTCTTATTATGCAGTTTTCTATTAATTGAAGACTTTTGAGTACAGAAGGGATTCATACACCTGTGCTGAGGGAAAGGAACCCTCTGTCCATCAGTACTGCTTCAGAGGTGATTCAGGGTTCAGTACACTGGACGCGTCCTATGACTCTGGCTAGAGATTTTTGTGACCTTGGGTTAAGTCCTATAATCTTTCTGTCTACATTTTCCACTGGAGGCATGTGGATGTATTTCTTTACCAGAAGTTTTTGGGTATAACAATGAGAAATTCTCTTGGACAAAGGGTGTCACCTACCATCAATATTTTTATAGAGAAACTAGCAAATTATGGCTCTGAAATTGAATTAAGCATCTAGGTATTAAAGCTGTGCACATAATCATGCTAGTATGTAGAAATGTGTTTGTCCCCCTGTGGAATGAACAGAGGATTAATAACGTGAAGCACCCAGCGTCTCATCACGTTGATCCTATTCACAGTTTCTGTAACACCTTGGAGAATGCAGGAGGGTGGGGCACAGGAGCTGAAATAATTACGGTTCTGTATACCAGAGTCTTCTACAGACTCTTACAAAAGAAATAAGCCATTTATGTCATGTGTTAATCTTGTAATATATTGCAGATTCAGAAGCAAGAGAAGCGTTTTGTGTGTGCAGAGGAACGGGTCCGTGGTTAGAGCAGCTCAGCCAGAACCGGCGGTGGGTGCCGGGAAGCTGCGGTGCGGGGGTGCAGGGTACTGAGGAACACCGGGGGAAGCGTACCACGGGGCTGAAAGTGTGTTGGAGGGCTTTACCTAGTTAAGTCTGAGGCAGTGGTGAGATAGTAAAGGGTAAGAAGTAAAAGGAAGAGCGCTGGAGAAACAACCGAGGAGAATTTTTTGTCACTAAATGCCAAAATCCATTTATAATTTAAAAATGCAAGCTGAGTTCCTGTGCTTTTACCCCCCTGCTGTTCACAGTGCAGGATGTGAAGGCCGTCATCCTTTCCAAGGCTGCAAGCTCTAGAGGGTGTGTAATGACATTAGATCACCATATGGGATCTGGGCAGTGGTGCTGAATTAGCCCTTCGCTGCAGGGGTAATGAATTCATCTAAGGCCGAGAAATGAGACACGTGTGGAGCAGGTGAGCTGAGATCGTGTTCAGAAGACACCCGCGGACTGTACATGCAGCAGTCCAGGTCTGGCAGCGTGTTGGCTGCTTTGCAGTGTCCTGTTGATGCAAGGCAATCCTAAACCCGGGTTAACCAGCCAGTTAAAAGCCTGTTTACTGCTGAGCAGGGTTGCCAAAGTAGCACAGAACAGCTATGGGCATTGCTAAAACTGGATTGCTCCGTGCATATAGAGCTGAAGTGCACATTAATAACGATCAATGCCTGTGCTTCTGCTGAATCCCCAGTGCTTTCTATCAGATAGTGTCTTCTCTTCAAGGATTTTGCTGCAGTATTGAGAAAACCCATGGTGATACAGTTTGGCTGATTCCCTTTTATACTCCCAATTAGATCTATTTCCAGTTCTGAAGAGCAGCAGTAGAAATAGAATAGAAATGGCTGTAGTTTGCCTAAAACTGCAGTTCAGCCGGCAGGGAACGATGGTGTGCCAAGTATGGGTGGGGGCATAGGTACCTCGCAAAGAATGGTTTTGCTTAGGGCAGCTATAATTTGAGGGGGATTGTTTGAGACAAACACTTCACTCCCTGACCTTAGACAGCCGATAGCTGCCTAAAGAGGCTGTGTAGTTTGATGCATAGAGGGTAAGCAATGTTTCTTGAAATTCTGAAAGAAGAATGTGCTGCTTTTTTTTTTTCATAATTACCACCAGCAGTGGTTTCACATTATACTATTGGTGTGCTGCCTTCTTGCAGTTTAACCACCTCATATATGCAAATGCACATTAATGTGTAGGCAGGTTTTGCCTAACAATTTTCTTGGAAGGGATTGAAATTGAGGCATAGAATTGCATTTTGAGTAGTGACAGACATCATCTGAAGTATGCATAACGTATGGGGAGAGGAACATGTTCACAGCAAAGGGTATGAGAAGTACCTCGGCACAAGTTTCTGCTGGGGTGCCCTCTTGTCCCCTGCCTCCCTGTCCCACTTCAGTCAGCAGAGCTCCCTCTGAGGCTCTGCGCTCGCCCACGGGCCGGGTTACGGCTCTAGAAGAGAACACAAAGTGATGTCGTCCGAGAAATCCGTGGCACGGAGGGTAACTATGCACTTCTCTTCAACATCGTGAAGTCCTTCAGGGTTGATTTAAAAAAAACCCAATGACTTGTCATCACAGCAGAGTTATTTTCTGCATTGTTCTCCTTGGTACAGTGTTGTCACCTGTATGAAAATGAAGGGCCATTAGACACGGTGGGGGGGCCTTTCTGTTGGAGATGAAGCAAGCTCCTGCTGCAGTAATGTAGGATGCAGTTTAGGCGTGGTTTTAATGCAGCCTCTAAAAGGTTGGAAGAATAGCACTGCCAGAGGAAGCAGGAGGGCAGGGTACAACTGAGGTAGGGTGGGGTAAGGGCACATACCTTCTCGTGTATGCTGCAGAGAGGTGAGACTTAAAAATTTGCTACTACGCCTTTTGCCCGTCACACTGAAGAGGTGCCGTTGTCAGTTTATGTGCCCAGTTTGCCCGGTAATTTTCAGATGGTTAAGACAGAATCTGCCCTGTAGCATCTATCAGCCATAAAAACACTCTTCTCCTGTGACTTGCTGTCCTGTTGGCCAACCCTTTGGTTGACTGCATGATCCTCTGTTCACACTACTGTGGTGAAAGGCGAGGAGTCTCTGCACTGAGTCACGAGGATGTCCCGCAGAGGGAGGGGACAACTGGAGGTGCTGGCTCGACTTCAGACCTGGTCAACCTTCAGTAAATGCGGGAGGGGTGAAAAGGGGTGTCATTCTGTTGGATAGTTGCTAAGGGATCAAGCAGGCTTATCTGTTATTTTACTGTTCTTGATGTGTTACACTACACATTTTTTCTTTTTGTTTTAGTGTGGTAGGTGTTGTGCTCTCTTATACCGTGGGAGCACGTTTGATTGATGAGTAGAAACTGAAAGAAATCATCTAAGGGTCTGGGTAGATGTTCTCTTTTAAAAGCATCTACACCAGTGCAGGATGTTAGTGTCTTTAGCCTGCTGCTTGTTATTTCTCTTAAAGAACCACCTCCAGAGTGTTTTGTGTGGCTGCGTTCTAGTTTGTCCCAGACAAAATCTGCTAGGTGAGTTGGTGCTGAAAATAGAAATGCCTTAAGCTAGTTTGGCTGATCTAACTTTGAGTGGAGTAGCTTCACACAAACTGCTCCGTTGGTGATGACATCTGGTGCAGACACGTTGAGCGGCCACAGACATGGAGGTATTTTACCAGCCCAGCTAAAGCTTGAAGAGAAGAGTAAAATACTTTTTCCTGTGATTATTTGATACCAAGAAATATCAGTTACCAACCAGTATCAGCTGTCAGTGAAGGACCTGTAACAAAATCTGGGACACCTAGATATGACTAAATCATGAATGTGGAGACAAGCATGAAGACACAACTCATGAGTCAGGCAGATAAAGACAAACTTGTGGCTCCTTGTTGTTCCTGAGCAGTCTGGGGGCCTGACTCAGTCCTTCGGGCTGTCGGTGCAGTACTTACCCAGTCCTTGCTGCAGTGTGTGTGAGGATGTTGGGGCTTACTCAGAGCGACAGAAAAGCACTTTTTGCCCCAGCTGTTCTCCACAAGAGGCCTTTGCTTTGTGGACCTCTGCCTGCTGGGCACTTAGTGCTTATGTAAGGGAGACTTGGGACTCAGGCTGCTCTTTAAAAATACTACTGAGGTGTTGACCAAAAATAACACTGATTTGTAACCAGTTCATTAAGACAGTGCTTTAGGGTACTGCATTGTACATAGTAGCAATAACTCTATGGATAATACATGTCAACAGTTAAGTGACAGCTTTTTTTACTGAACAGAAAGTACATTTTAGTCCTAAACAGAATACAGTTTTCATAGTTTGCTGTTCACAGCCTCTCATGAAACACATTCCAACCACAACCCGGACTGAACGGACCCATGTCTGCATTCTCTGATGTAAGTCTAGTGAAAGACAAGCAGAATTTAAGCTGTTGGAGGTTTTTTTTTAAAAGCCAGTAACTGCAAGTGGAAAAATAAATTGATAAGTCAGACTGTGCTTACTGAATGTTACACAAAAACGTCAGTCAGAAATGTTGGCAACATACCATCACACTTTCAGCCTTTTTTTTCCCTGAATCCTTGGTCTCCTCTAGGAAAAAAAGAATTGAGAATATAGTATCAAGCTGTATACATTATTTTTAGTATTAAAACCCTAATTGATAATGAAAATTCCTGTTCTTAAGCCAGTTGGAATTCCAAGATGTAGGAGAACTTGGACATACAAAGAAGAGATGTTTTTATGGTTTGGAAATTGTTTTCTTCTAATGGAAAGATCTGATTTTTCCCTCCACTGTTGTAGGGTGAAGATGAATCTCTCATGCTTACCTGCAGGTATGCACTGAAATTGGTGAAAGGGGGAATGAGTTGCAGGTAATTAGAACAAGGGTGTGGGGAATTGCTTTACAGCACTTGCTAGGCCAATCTGACAGCTTTAGCAGCCCTTGTTTGTGATGAGCACTTCCATCTACCAGTGCTATAAAAAAATTATGAGTCATAATGGGTCCGTTGCATTGTATTAGCTGAAACTTGATCAAGTACTGGTAGATCAAACAAAGTGCAACTAATTGGGAGTGCTAGAAGATTGTTCATACTAACGTTAGTATTTCTTTATTTTTTCATGTGGTTTCCAAACAAGGGGTGAGTAAAAGGAATATACCAAATACCTTTGCATCCTTGAGCTGCAGGTTTGTCCGATGTTAGCTGATATATAGGGGAGAAAGCTGAAATAAATGACCATGTAGGGAAGCAAAATTTCACAGGAAATTTTATGGTTTTATATCTGCCAGTTCACTTTGAGGTTTGGTGTCTGCATGGGAGTGTGCCAGTGGCCAGAAAGTAGTGAGAGGAGCCAGTGAACAGCTGTGCCAAAGACTAGTTGTCCCTCCCCCAGAGACTCCAGCTGGTGTCAGAAGACAGGCACAGCGCAGGAGGGAGTACTATTGGCCGTTAAAAAGGGTACGGATGGAGTTCCAGTCATCGCAGGGGCTGCTGTAGGCCTTATAGGGTTCTTAATGAGTCCTGATTTCTGTGCGTCGCCAGGCATCACAGGAGGGACAGCACAGCCAGCTAGCACGCCTGCAAGGGGCTGTGGCCAGGCTGCTACGCAGGAGAAATGCAGGTTCACAGAGAATTTAAAAGGCTCTCCTAAAAACATGAGGATTCTGGCAGTACCTTACTGCACCTGTTTTCCATCCCAGCTCTTCCAGATATTGTGTGATAATCTGGAATACTCTTGTTTTCTCCTGAGGTTTTGTACTGACAGAACAGAAGAGCTTTTGTCAGGGAAGAGCGTTTCCCAGGTACAGCGCGCTGAAGTTCCTCAGATGCTGACTGGCTCCTAGTTGGAATTGGGTAAACATCAATAAACTTCATACGTTTTGGCAATATGACCTTTGAGAGGTAGCAGGGCCAGCAGTCTTCCTCCAGGATGAGACGGGGATCTGCCACAGCTGGAAGAAGGAAGGGTGGAATTGCTGGGTGCTTACAAATGCTGCATCTGGCACCTCATGCCCCAAGGCTGACAGATGGATCCTGTTTGTCCGTGAGTGTTTACTCCTTCCATACCATCCCAAGTGAGGCGGGCATGTACCTGCACATGCATTCAGCACACAAGGAGAAAACGATGGACAAATACCAAGATCCACTGTTTGTCTCCAAGAAAAACCTTGGCTTCATACGCATATGCGCCAGCTTTTCTACTTTGTGACTTAATCCTTTAATTTCACTTTAAAATCGAGTAATACTCATAAATCATTGTTAGCAGCAAGGCCAGAAATCTAAGGAGTATAAAGACAATCTCTGCATCTTTTTTTTCTTTAGCTTCCTTCACCACCTTAGCTCCAACAAGCATTATCATTTTCCCTTTTACTAAGAAAGTTTCTGACATTTAGATCTGGCTGTGTTTTGTGATAGACTGGGGTTATTGACAGTTATTCCCATAATCTCATTTGAAAAATAAGTTTCAGCAATTTACTCTCTTTTACCTGTAAAGTGGTGGATTTTGCGCATCTCCAGAGACATCTGTTTAAGTCAGTTGGCTCAAATGGCCAGTTCCTTTGTTTGCTATACAGATGGGGCTGCAGTAGAGGACTCGCATTCCCCTCCCACAGTGGTAAATTTAATAAATTCTGCTGGCCCCACTCTGGGCTTGGGCCTCTCATCACATGCGTAGGTGCAGCACCCCCGGATTGTCTGGCTTTCCAGTCGGCTGGTATTCCCAGAGGCTAGAAAATCCTGCCCTGGCAGGTGTGTCTGGAATCTGGGCTGCCAGTTCTCCATTGCTAGGTGGTTAAGCCATCACTTCTAAACTGAAAGAACTCACACCTTCAATACCTGTAATTTAATTTGACTGGGTTTTAATCCTAATAAAGATGTGAGCAGGTTATATATAATCTAATTATATCTATAAAGTCTTTTAGCTTTCTTTTTTCTTTTCAAACAAATAAGTGTGTGATGGTTTAGGGTTTTTTTTTTTTAAAGCAGGAGATCAGGTCAATGGTAACTTGTTTTTCATTGGGCTCTTGGGAATGTATGTGTGGGATAATGATAATTGGTTGAGGGTGATGAGTTAAAAAAAAATCACGTTCCCTCAGAAGTTAAATCTCTTTCATTTGCATTAAGACCCTGAAAATCCTAAGCAGGGCAGTGTAGGAGCTAGCGTGGATTTTAAAAAAAAAAATCAGTCTAATATAGTGAGTGGCAAAAGTGAAAACTAGCAGAAAAGAAACTGGGATCAGTGGTCCTACTGCACATGTAGGGAGGAGAAATCCTAACTGCTGGGTGGGCAGAAGCCAGGCGTCTGACTGTCAGCTTGCAAGCCTCCCCTTTGTGGAAGCGATGTTGCAGGACCGCTGTCTGCGGTGTGAATTGGGCGTGGGAATGCGCACAGCACCACGGCCATCGCTGCGGTCAGGTGTGCCCAGGCGTGTTAACAACTAGCGCTGGCGTTCACGGAGTTAAAGCAGTGCTTTAAAGGACCCGTACTTGATGGAGGGTTTTATTTTTCTGCCTTGAGTACCTGTCCCCAGCATTACTCTTTCAGTGAATCACTGGTTTGGCTGGAGGCACGTTGAGATGAAGACTGGAGCTTCCAAAGGCCCGCATCCCGTGCTCCTGCACGGGGGTGTCCGTTCGAGTCTCTGCAGTGCTCTGCGGGTCTGTTAGCAGCCAGCACAAGTCTAGGGCATGGCCCTGGGCCTGGCCTAGCTAGGTAAGGCCTTGGGGGCTGTGCTTCCTGGCCCTCAGCTCCTGCTGGTCTGTGGGACTTTGTGGAGAGCTGGTAGGGAACACGCTGCTCCTCTGAAGTTCCAGCAGAGTTCTGCCTCAACTCTGCGGCCCTTTGCTATTCGGAGGCACAAAGGAGATGGCTCCTTTTTGCCTAGAGAGCAGCTGAGTAACGAAAATTCTACAGTCCTGGTGGTGTTAATTATCACCGTGCAGTTACTCCTTTTCCTTTCACGGAACAAGGTTGCTGCAATAGCATTTTTCTTTGCAGACAGAATTGGAAATACAGAAATAAATTATGGAGAACCAGGGTGTCTCCTGTCAGAATAAATATTTAATGAGAACAAGGGTTGTGCTCATTCAGAGTCACACAGACTGATACTGAAGTACTATCTGTATGTTAATTTTAATGTATAAAATATATGCTTGTACTTAAAAATGCAGAGTGAACAGCCTCAGGGGCAACTGTGTATTAAGTCTGTGACAGCTGTCTCTGGGTGATGGTAATGCAAAAGTTTCTTTTTTTTCCAAGCCAATTTAATTTACCCACCAATCAGTCAGAACACAGAGGAGTCTTAAAGTAGTTACTCTCCAAATCAGTTCTTGGAGGCGTGTGTGTTCTTTCACGTTGTATCTTGACTGTTCACTCTAAGCAGCCTCTAAAGCACATCAGCTTTTTTTAACTCTTCCTAGCTCAGATTTAAAAAATATCTGAATAGCGGTATGCCGGTTTTGTTTGTGTTGGAACAGCATACAGAATTTGTACGAACCGTGTCTGTTAGCGTGCTGGTTAACACGAATGAACTAGCGACTGTTACAAGTTACGTGCAAGTTCTCTTCAGGTTAGAACAGGAACTAGAGGCACGATCTCGGGGTTGCAGCTTATCTTTCCAAGGCCTTGGGATGCTGAGGTGGGCCTGGTGTTTGTAAGGAGTTCTGGAACAGTTACTTGTTCCTTTAGGCAACATGAGAGACTAAATCCCAGCCCTGTTTTCCTTACCGCTCACAACCCCTGGATAATTGGTCTATCTGTTCAGTATTCAGGATGTCTTGACATCTGACCTGTCGGTCCCTTCCCTGCCGGCTCGCTTTGTTCTCTCCTCACTCTCTCCCTCCATCTCGCCCAAAGCCTGTGCCTTTCTCTTCATAATCCTCTGTCACATATCTCTGAAGCTTTATTTGTCTGGTTTGAGGGTTTTCAACCTGCATGAAGGTAAAATAATTTGAAACGGTTGCCCTGTTCAAACTTCTGTTTGGATTCCCTATTAATTTTTCCACAGTCATTAAGGCTGCAATATCTAATGGTTGCTTTGTAAATGTCCTCAGGCTGGAGAGAGACACGTACTTGGGGCCTCTAAAGCTCATGACTAACTCCCTCTGCATTGATGCATTCAGTGGTTTATCCAGTCCATAACGTGGAGGTATAAATAGACTCTGAAATGATTGCATAACAGTAGAATTGCCTGCAATTTAGAATAGAGGATGCTGGCAGGCTCCCAGTATGGCCACTAATGCATTTTGTGAACTTGGGTGATGTCTGTCCACCTCATTTTTTTTCATTTCTAAAATGTAGTAATAAAAATAGTACTGTTTTGCCTAGCTAACATTCACAGGGGAAGAGCTTTCTATAAACGCATCCTGACTCACAGGTAAAATGATTGGGAGATAGAAACGTATTTAAATTATTACTGAAGAAAAAACTCTGGTCTTTTATGTGAAAGGAGATCATTGTGTTTAAAATAAAACTAAGGGAGCAGACATGCTATGTTAAAACAGTAGTTCCAGACTTGTTTCGCAGCAGACTGTTAAGGACAAAAGTTACCATTATTTCTGTGTCTAGGTCTCCCTTCATATGCCTCTGTTTAGATAAGAACTGTAATACAATCTGTTCTCTTTCGTTGTTTGGTTTGTGCAGGCACAGGCTTGCTGCAGGAAGTGGTATATCTAGTGAGTCAGGGAGCTGATCCAGATGAGATTGGACTAATGAATATAGATGAACAACTTCCAGTCCTAGAGTACCCTCAGCCTGGTCTGGACATCATCAAGGTACAATTTATTGCAAAGAAAGTCTTTCAACATCTGGGTATCTTTTTCCTCGGTTCCATATCTATAACTTCATATCACCCTGTGTCCTTGCCCTTTTCATCACTGGACTCGCTCAGTTTGTTGGAATGATTCAGAGTGTTATTAGGTTATTTTAAAATTGCTTTTATTAAGCTTTATTATACTATATTTAATGCTTTAGATGTTTCTCCATGTCCTTAATACCTTGGCAGTGGGTTTTCTGAATAAAAGTTCCAAGTCTCCCTTGCTTATGTAAACAGAAGCTGCCCAAATAAGAACAATTTGCTTTGATTCCTTCCCTGAATTTGTGAGAGAGGAACTACAGATACAGAGATCTATGGATCTGTAGACCCACTCTTCTGAATTTACACATCTAAATCCTTAGAGAACAGGGTCTGTGGGTCTGCAGACTCCGTAGGTGTAGTGTGAGGAGTTTGGAATATTCTGTGTGAAGTGACTTCCACACTGTTAAGAATGCCTCAGACTGGTGGCGTGGCATATAACGGTGATCTTGTCCTTGCTGTAACTTACTGATACAGGCATGTCTTGGAATGATGAGGCAGAATCCTGGGCTCCATCCTCCGACAGCTGCAGTGCTCACTGAACCGAGCTAGCTGAGGCCGGCATGGATAAAATTAAGCTGCTTCTGGTCAGTGACAGCACAGCATCAGCCTGCTTTAGGCTGAGAATATTTAGGGGTCAGAGGTTGCTTTTCTTTTTCATCTGTGTGCTGCCTAGTCCAGTGAGACCTCAGTGCTGCCTTGACGCACGTGAGTGGTGGCAACAGCCAGAGGTTTGATTGGGGATTGCACCCCGTTACCTACACTGGGTGTCAGCAACTTGATCCAGTATGGATTTACGCAGTTTTTAACTACTGGAAGATGATTGGTGTCATAAGACAATTCTTACCTCAACTGATAGAAATATACGCTGTTTGAAAGATGTTCACACGCTCAGATAAACCTTTCGATTGTCTGGGCCTAATTCTGAGGATAAAATAAATCACAAGAGTAAAATTTTCAAGAAGTTGGGGGTAGGGTTTTCAGAGCTTCTGATATTTTTCAAGGAATTTTAGTGGAAGCCTCCCCGGAAACAAGGTTAGTTTGATATTAAGAATCTTCAACTAGTACACTCTCTTCCCGAGAAGGTCCTACAAACAAAAGTACTTTGAAAAGAAAAGGAGGAAAGAAACCTAATGAGGAACCCCAACAGATTATCCAGCCTTCTGACATTTAAGAAAGAGATGTAACTCTTTGACCTAATTTCTAGCCCAAGACTCCTGTTAGTTTAAGTAGTGAATTTGTAAATGTGACTCAGTACAGTAAAGGGCTTCAAGTATGACAGCTCAGGATGTGCCAAAAGCTAATGCACAATAACAGGTGTTTCTGTCTGCTTTATTGTAGGAACTGACATCTCCTCGCCTCATAAAAAGCCACCTGCCATATCGGTTCTTGCCTTCTGACCTCCATAATGGCAATTCAAAGGTAAAAGTGAAATGAAATCATGTTTGTTTTAACTGTGTACTGGCAGAAGTTGTTTAAGTGCTTTGGGGAGTGGGGTGGGGAGAAAGCTTTCAGTAGGATGATCTGTTTTTTCCTCCCCTCATCCCAGGTAATATACATGGCTCGCAACCCCAAAGACCTGGTGGTGTCTTATTACCAGTTTCACCGCTCCCTAAGGACCATGAGCTACAGAGGGACCTTTCAGGAGTTCTGCAGAAGGTTTATGAATGACAAGTGTAAGGAGTTGTTCTCTCTGCACACGCTGTTACACATTTATTTTCATCTCTGCATTCTTCCTGCAAGTACAGAAATGAACTGGATAAAGGTGCATTTGTTTTGCATATACAGCAAGGAGGTTGCTACAGATAGTGCTGCGTGGCTGCAGGTTTGTCCAAGCCACGGCCATGCCTTGTAAAGAACTGCCTTGCAGCACCTGACCCCAGGGGCTCAGCAGCGTTCCACTTAGCTCAGGCAAAACTCTTCTAAAATTCAGTTTGCAAGGTACCAGGTACCTTGTGAGAGGTGGTGAATGCTCCCAGCATCATTTCAATTGTACCTCACTGTTAGCCACTTTCCAGGAGTCTTACTGTTCATCAAGGTTATATTTTCCCTTGGTAATTACTTCAATATTTTAGCAAGATTTAGCTGTCAAATATTTGCTGATCCAAGGAGTTCAGTTTGACAATTAGGACACCAGCCTTGAAAATAACTTTTTTTTTTTTGTCTGAAACACTGATCCTTCTAACTTCTGCTGCATCTGGGATTGCTCCCCACTTCAGCAAGTCACATCCTGGGGACCTGAATCAAGCGATCAAATACAGGGAACAGCCACTAACTCTGGGGAAAAAAACCCCAAACCAGTTTAAATGACTCAGCAATACACAGGCAATTGGGCCAGGGGGAGGAATTGGATGTAGCAACACTCAGACACTTGACCCCCGGACAGCCTGTGCTCAATCACAGCCCAGGAGGAAGGTTCACCAACCCCAAATCACTCCAAGTAAATGCCTCAGACTGTGAGCTCTTGAGGCAGGGATCCTGTAGAAAAATGTGACGGTGAATTCAAGACCACGTACTTTTAATTTCATCCAAAAACTCAAGGCTTGTCCTTTGCGAGATACCAGTTAAGACACACAAATCTGGTTTAGTGAGACTGATCCAGAGTGCGTCAGTAAGTTGAAGCACACCCCTGTGGGAAGGCAGTTGCAGGCTGCTGCTGTCTGAAACTGCTTTAGCTCAGCTGCTCACCCCGTAACTCCTGGCAGTGGGGGCTGTTTCCTGACCCCCCGCCCGCTGTGTTCCCACTCGGGCTGCGCTGCCTTAGGTAACTCCTTTGTGCTAGCTCAGTAAACTTAGAGGGGAGACAAGCCCTGTCTTCTCACTGACTGGCTGCCACTGGGCTTTTTGCCAATGGGTTACCACACTTTCTAGCTAAGAAGGAAAAAATTTTTTTTTACTGCCTGCTATTTCTTTACAAAAATCTTCTCTATGATACCTTAATGTAATGTTAAGAATTCTCCAGGGACCTTGTGCTCTGATAGCGGGACCCCTCTAGATCCAGTGCAGCAAACTCCTTCAACCTGGAATTTGGAGGAGTTGATGCTAAATGAGCTAAAAATAAAGGGAAGGAAAAGTAAAAGCCTACTAGTGGAGGTTACTTAACAGGCCTTAGAAACCTTTGCTGCTTTCTCTTGCCATCCTGTGCAGGGAGCATAAATGCTCTCCTTCCATTCCAGCTCACCTTTAGCTTTTTCATTCCCTGAGAAGGGGATGTTTATCTGCAGCTCGTGATCGGGAACTTCTAGACTGGACACAAATGAAAAACACCTTAGAAGGTCTCCTAAGATAGGAGGAAGGTTCTATACTCTTTTTTTTTTATTTTATATAAGTATCCCAGGAGTTAATTATCTTTGACTTGTAGCAGGTAGCTGATTTATCACGACCTCCCGGAGTCAGTAAAACATCACAGCATGTTCTGTGTCCATAATTGTGCCACTGGAGTGTTTTGTAGTACAGTCAATTTAGCATTTAGCTAAATGCTTACATCTCATGGAAGCAACAGAGCAGCCAAAAACCTTAAGAAGTGAAAGTGCTGCTAGAGGGAGCAGCACTGAGCCCAAACAACACAATCCCACTCTTTTTCCCCCTCCTTACACCTGACTATCTTGAAACAAATTCAGTGCATGTTAGCTGCATTGTTTGAAGCTTGGATTATGCAAAGTACTCTGCAGAATTTGCCATGAGTGCTGTAGCTAGCGTCTAGGTGAAGGAAGCTGCAGTGTGGTACATTAGCTGAAGGAATTCACACAGCTTGCAGCCACCTACAAAGCTATCTGTGGTTTTTAATTTGGGCCAATTTCTGTTCAGTCGTGTTAATACTGAGCTCCAAGAGGTCCATCATGAAATATGGTGGCATCTGCAGTTGAACATTTTATCTTTATGGTAAGTTAGTGCTTTGGAGTATTCCAAACTGGTAGAAAAAACTTTTTTAATTAAGTTCCTTGCTGTGCATGGCAGTGGGTCAAAACCAGTCACTCTTCTCCTGGGGCTGTGAACCTCTCTAGTTAATTTTTTTCTCCTTTTTTTACTTTTTGAAAAGGCATTAATAAGAAAAATGTTCATTTTCCTCATGCCAATCAATCATAATGTCTTTGCAGTAGGATATGGTTCGTGGTTTGAGCATGTGCAGGAATTTTGGGAACATCACATGGATGCCAACGTACTTTTTCTTAAGTATGAAGATATGCACAAGGTAGGTTAGATGTACCAAAAAGGTATTTTAATTACACGTAGCACTTAGTGTTTAAAATACGTAAAGTACAAAATTGGCTTCTTATGTCCATATTGGGGCTTCCTAATGTCTGACACCGCTTTTAAAGCACTGGCATTCAGTAGCTTCTGTGGACTTTCAGCAGTTTCATAAACCTGGTAATTTACTCAGGAATCTGCCTGCGTCCAGAGGTGCTAAACTGCCCGCAGGGAAGGCAGAGCTGTGGGACTGTTCTCTGGTTGCTACACTCGGCCTTGGACATTCTTTAACAGAAACCTCTCGCTGTGTGTGCAGTATCAGTGAGGAAAAAAGTATATCATCAGTATTTTGTCCTATATATTTGTCGTTGCTTCTGATTATTTGCTTGTTCTTACTGTCTTCTGTGAAACAGTGTTGAGAACAATTAGGGATGGCCATGTAGCATAAGGTGAACATAATTATTGGGTCCTTACAGTATGCTGGCTGATGAATCCACTTTAGTTTTAATCAGAAATTTAGTGGAAATACTACATCGAACATTGGCCTCCATTTGCTATTGCAATAATACATTTTTGAGAATTAATGAAAACTCTTCAAAATGTTTATTTGACTGGAAGATTAATGTAAACACAGGAAAAACCCAGCTCCTATCTCTAAAGCTACAAAATGGCAGAATCGGGGTAGAACTCAGTAAAGCTGATAAATGATCATTTCGGCTTTACTGAGCCTTCTGATGGAGTCGGATGCTAAAAGATGTAATACGATTAGATAATTTTAAAAGTTTAGCAGAAATGGCTTCAAACCCATGGCTTTGAATAATGATTTATTCCTAATAATGATGTCTTCCTAACTCTGCTCACGGGCGGGTGCTGGTGGCATCGCCGTATCTTTCTGCTGCCCAGTAAACATTGCCATTCTGTCCCTGCATTGCCAGCAGTCCTGCTCGTGCTCAGGGACCCTGGAGTTCTGGATGTATAAACTAACAGCTCCTTATCCTCAGAGGCTGCCTCAGTCCATCCTTTCCATCTACGTGAATGCAGTCCCAGCAGCTAACCACAAGGAGGGGCTGTTCTAATGTTTGTAGCCATTTATTTTACCAAAACCAAAATAAAAGTAACTTTGACTTCCTCCACAATAGGCTGCTATTCCGAAGTGATCAGTTGAGGGTGTGGTGTTGTCTGAAGTGGGAAGCATCACCATTACTTTGCACTTCCCCATTCTAATGTTTGAAGGTGTGATCTTACACAACTGTATTCTCTGCCAGCCTGTCTTACCTTAGTTAGTTGGAACGTGTTTATTTGCAGCAAATTAGAAGGTGGCAAAATATTAAGACGAAGTGTTTCTACATCTTCTGCATTTGTATTTTTCATGCACATCAGGATATAACTTATTTTGAAATACTTGAACTCATTTTTTAAAAAGGCTTTTGAAATATTGTAAAATAAACTATTTTTTCGTCCTCTCTTACAGGACCTAGCAACAATGGTTGAGCAACTGGTGAGGTTCTTAGGAGTTTCTTACGACAAAGCACAGTTGGAATCCATGGTGGAACACTGCCATCAGCTCATCGATCAGTGCTGTAACGCGGAAGCACTTCCCGTGGGCAGGGGTATGTTTAAAACCCGCAGTAAAACTCGTACAGGGGAGATTGCAAGAAGGGACTGACCACTTAGTGACCTCCAGGATGTGTTGAGGTGTTGGCAGAATGCTGCTGTGTACGTGATGGGAGGTAACCGATTGTTGGTGCAGTTCGGGGGTTGGTTTGTTTGGAAATAAAGTTATGTAGAAGTGACTGGAAAAGAAGGCAACCTCCAGGGTGAGCAGGGTGTTCTCAGCACCGTGCAAACCACCGCGTTGGTCTTTGGCTTTCTTGAACAGACAGAGCTATTCAGGCTGAGAAGCTGCACTGCTCCTTCTGACCTTTGGCATGTCAAAGCCCACACACTTCCATATAGTTTATCCTGGCCTAAGCCCTTGTGTTTAAGTAGATCAGATTTTCTAGAGTAGCAGAGAATTCTGATATGAAGGTGTGAAATGACAAGGAGCTGTAGTTTTAATATGAGCTTTTTCTTTTCATTGTCTACCTCAGCTGTTTAAAATATGTTTAGCTGCTTGATGTTTACTCTGGTGAGGTCTTTCTCTAGGAACTTGAAGTGCCCTTTAAACAGCTGACACATCTGTCCTTTGGTAAAGTCAAGAAATGAAGTCCTTTCTCAGTCTTCCTTCTGATAAGCATAAAAGAGTGACCCCAGTAAGTCTCCCTCAAATTATCTTCTGTCGGCTGCTTCACAGCACTTGGCAACTCTTTCTAAAAACAAGGGCATAATGTGGAGGATTTCTGTCAGCCTCACGAGTGCCTTGCCCAGACCATAAAATCACTTTATCCACTGATTTAATCCAGTTTCAACTGGCACTTTCTCTCCCTGTCTCCCTTGTTTGTCCATCCGTGGCCACACGAGCGCTCTTTGCCGCAGCATCGTACCCAAAGCGTGTGGCATTTATCGTGACCACAGAGTCTTTTTCAGAGGAACTAATTTGCAGGTTCTTGTCCCTTACTCAGGGAGCACCACCCAGATACTTTGTTCTTAAGCTTCAGACCTTCCCATACTACCCCTCTCTGCCAACCTTCTTGTTATCCGCAGATTTTATCAGCTGTAATTTTTATAATTATTTTCAAATCTCCGATAAAAATACACAGTATCATCATTCTTCCTTGACTAGTAATTTTGCGTTGGCCATTTGTTTACTGTATCATGCCTTTTGTTGACATTCTGTAGTTCTGTTAAAAAGCACTAAAATCACATGCCTCACAGAAGTCTCTTGTATAACTTCTTTGCACTCAGCTTTAATCAGTCGACTGTAACCTTACCGACACTGGCTCCGGTCCGTGCGGAGTCCCCCGGTCCCCTGGAAGCAGATTTGCTGATGTTTTGTTCTGCCTTTGTGGCTTTCTCGGCAGAGCCTTAAGCCAGTTTTCCCTTACTCAGCCCAGACTATCACCAGAGTAACTGACCCAGGATAACTTGTCCTCTGTACGTTGGCACAGAGTTTCAGAATGTCATACTTGGAAAAAAGCCGTTGCTCACACCTCCTTGCTTCTACCTGTGACTTTGCACAGGTGGTGTGGAAAGGCTCTTGGTGTGTTCTGGGGGGGCTGTGCGCTCTGGTTACTACAGCAGGACATGGAAACCAGATTCCTGTAGGAGTTCCCAGCTGAAATGGTGACCCGATACATTCCCTATAGATTCTGGCAGAGTCTCCACCGAACAGTGTGTTTTTCTGTTCCTAGTTATCTTGCTTTCAACTCCAATCCTACCCTCCCCTTACTCCTTCAAACTGAAAATTCTGCGTGTAATACAACTTATATCTTGCATGAAAACAACCCTCTCTTTGGCAGTAGGATTTTGCAGCACGTTGCCTAACTGATTACTGACCCACTTGTCTGCTGGGAAGACAAGACCCCGAATTAACGAGTCTGGTCAGACATCCTGAGGACCTTGGGGAGAACGTTGTATGTTGGTGCAGGATTTTACAAACAACAGAGCCACGTTCTCCTCCGTTGACTTGCATTAACACCAAGGCCTGGCTCTGCTCCCGACCCCTGTGATCTGGGGAGCCATGGCGCAGCAGCGCTGCTGCGTGCTCTGCACAGCCCAGATCCCCCCTCCTCGTCCTCTGAAAGCCAGAAAGGTGTTTGTGGGAGAAGGGTGAGGTGGTGATATGAGAGAGAGGAGCGGGGAGGTGCTGGTGAGACCATCGGTGGGCAGGTGGGGCAGCTGCAGCCCGGGCGGGGGCACAGCCCCTTGTTTACACCATCCACAAATCTTCCAAAAGGAGCCTCCGTTTTGTAATAGAGCAGGAAGGGAGCTGCAGCAGTTAATGTAATATTTTGTCATTTGTTCACTGTGTGCTTTTTATTAAAAGATATCCTTGTTTTGTATTTCTTTTATTTGCTGTCTCTGGCTGTTACAGTATTTTGTTACTTCAGAACGCAGCTTCATTAACAGTGCTTTGTTCCTTCTCGTTCGTTCCTGTGACAAAGAACGGTGGCAGTAACATGACAGCTTATTGTAATTTGTCTCAAATATTTTTAATTTGTCATTAGTTACATTTACTTTATTATTTTGCTTTATTTTAGTTCTTCATTTTTTTTTCTTTTAGCACATTGATCTTTACTCTGAAGATAAGCCTGAGCTGCTGTGAAAGCAGAGCAATGATTAGATATGTTACTTATATTTGACTCTTATCACATCATAATTTACACAGTTGCATGATTCAAATCATAAACCAGGTGGGTGACTTTTTGACAAGCTATCAATCCATACAGTAAAAAAAAAAAATGTTACAAATAATCCACTGTGTATGTCCTTTATAGAACTTGTCATTTGTCCATACATGTTGTTAGGGGGATTTAGAAATAAAAGGCTTATCTTTTTTTCCCAGAGAAAGAAAATGTTTCATTGTTGTTATTGAAAGGGAAATACAGGCTTTTATGCTTCATGCTGTACTTTATGCAATTATAGTTGCCAGAGCAAAATTGAAATCAGGATCAGATGTGTACGATTGCAAGTGTTTTCTTAATGTTTTATTTGATACAGGAGGAATTTGGTGAAAACAAGAAATGGTGCGTTTTCAGTCAGGTTTCAGGTTCTCTCGATCTCTGGATCCCAAAACCAAACCAGAACACTGTCATGCTGTCAGGAGTTACAGGAAAATCCTGATTTCATAAAATGGCCCTGGCCACACATACTGCAGCATCATGTTAATATGTAATTTGTAGATGTTCCAGACAGTTTTGTCTTTGGACTCAATTACAGAGTTGCTGCATAAAAGCAATGGTAATTAAATTAAATGGGTATTCTTCTTATGCATCAAATGCATAATTAAGCTCCCTGCATGTAGTTGTGTTCTTGCTGTTATGATTAAACTCTCTGGTAGCACTGTCCCAATTCTCCTTTCATTTATTCTGGTTGAACAAGCCTAGATTTTGTCTTTATTTATATCCAGCATAAATGAGAAGAGAATTGGGGCTCATTCACTGACGAGTAACACTGGCTGACTTGGGGTTAGATCAGTTCTGGACCGCATTGAAACAGCAGTCAGGGGGGCTGCAGCCTTTGCTGGGTGGGTGCAGCAGTGTCCTCGGCTCGGTTACTGGCTGTTGGGCTCAGTGTCCCTGCTGCATCCCCCAAAAGCTTCCTGTTCCTTATGTTCACCATTAAAGTTCCCACGGCACGCACTGGGTGCATGGTACTTGTTCTCTCCTAAAGAGGTCATCTAGGCACTTGTGTTTAACAAATAATTCTCTCCATAGTGAGAAACGTCAGTTCATCAGTTGAACTGATCTTTGAACATAAAATAAGGGAAATTAGTAATGGTATTACATCTCAATAATCAGTTTAATACTCTGCATTCCACTTACCTTTTAGACAGTTCTCTGAGCAGTGTATGCTGAAGGCGCAATTTCAAAACTAATTTCCGAATGTCTTGTTAGCTGTTGGAATTACCAAACAGCCATAGTTGGCACTGAAACCAGAAATCCACTTCTCAGGGAACACCCACCCCAAAGTCTGTTCATTTCTGACCAAGGCTGGAGCAAAACCTCCCAAAAATGGGGATTGCTCCTGTGTAAGCCTTGGCTGGCGCAGATGACAAGGTGCATGGTACCTGTTGAAGGCTTGGCAAGGGTTGTGGCAGGGGAGCCGGGTCCAGGCAGAGCCTTGGGTCCCGTTGAGCTGTCAGGGCAGGGCAGGACTTCGGTGTCTCACAGGGGAGAGCTGGTGCCCCGCGGAATTAGACTGTAGGTGTTTGGTGTCCTGTCGTGTCTGCTCTCTGACCTCTGTTCCTCCTCTGTGTTTCAGGACGAGTTGGGCTATGGAAAGACATCTTCACTGTTTCAATGAATGAGAAATTTGATTTAGTTTATAAACAGAAGATGGGAAAATGTGACCTCACGTTTGATTTTTATTTATAAGAAATGCATGCATATGATATCCAAATATAGCTAGAAGTGCTTTATGCATTCATTTATTACCTGCTGGACAAACTACCGTAGCTATTATGTGTAACAAGATTTAAAGAAAGAAAAACAATCTAAGTAAACCATATCAGATACAATTATCTTTGGTCCTAAACAGCTGTTTATCTTCTAGTATTTTAATCCTTTGTCCACATGCAAGAACTTCCTCGGCAGTACTAGAATATTCAGCTGTTACGGAATGTATTATATACGTATAAGGTATGTATCATATATGCAACTAGAATGTACACCTTTTCAGCCCCACATCGATTATTTAATGTGTTTTATAAAAGCTTTTCACTAGAACCTAAGTAAATGTCCGTAAACCAAATAAAAAATTATTTCAGAGGGGAAGAAGTAACAGGCCAAAACTGTATGCTAGAATGATCTCAGGGGTTAATCGTCACATTTATTTTTATAGCAGGTGTATCAAGTATAAATAGATCCCATTCCAAAATAGTAACGGATCGAAGTGGGGTTCACATTCGGCTCTGTGCGCCCTCATCTGTGACACCTGGCAGTCCTGCGCTGGTACCCCAGGGCTGTGCGGTGGAGCTGGGCTTGGCCCCAGTGCCCAGCCTGCCCCGGCCCCCTGCCAGAGGCCACCGAGGAGAGGCTGCTCAAGCCCCAGGCCCTAATCCGGCCCCTCCAGGTGGGGTTTAAAAGCCCGGCAGCTGGTGCAGGTCCCGAGGGCATCACCGTGGATCATGTCCGTTGGGCAGGAGGGAGGGTGCGGTGCTGGGTGTCCTCGGCCCTGCTCTGGGGTTGGGCACGCGTGGCCCTGCTCAGGGTCTGGGCTGCCCCCGGGTGGGGACAGACAGAGCACCGCAGCTGGAGGAGGGAGAGACTTGAGCAGTGTGCCGGCAGGTGGGGGTATTGCACAGCTCTTGGTGCGGAGTACGGCTGCAGGAATCCTTAGCCATGACCGGGCTGCATTATAATCAGCATTCCCGTTTATTTCTGTATCTTTTTGTTTGTTTGTTTCTCTACGACAGGTAGGCAAACAGCCTGAAGCAGGCTGCCATCACTAAAACTGTCCAGAATGGTTTTACTGTTCCGTTAGGTAATGACACCTAGGCGTTTTAGGTTCTCGGCTGCAGGAGGCCCATTTTTGCTAGTCACAGGCTCAGGCTCACCAAAAGCTCTGAGGAAGGACTAGCAGATTTTTAGTGTTTCAGTTCTGTTGGGAAACTTAACTGTCAGTTCAGCAACTGGCAAGTGGTGTGGCATGATGTGGCTTGACAGCACTTTTCCTTGTATATTTGTGAGTGAAAATGCTTTCAGTGAAATTTTATTTCTATTTTTATATTTTTAGTACTGTATGAATATTAAGCACTACACATTCTACTTCTGTGCTTGCTTGCTTATTGAATAAAAGATGTGTTCCATGCATTGTGGTTTGCTCATTTTCTAGACCTCCTTCTCAGACCAGGTCGTCGTTGTCCAAGCCTCAGCTCCCCTCCCCTCCCCACAGCCTCCCAACTTAAGGCAGAAAACCTGCAGAAAGGTGACATCAAGGGAAAAGACCATCTGACCCCATGAGCTGTCTCCGGCAGTGGCCCCCAAAATGTGCCGGGGTACAATGGAGAGCACAGGCCTCTGTCAGCATCTTTGTGTTCAGCAGCTCTCCGTGGGGTCCCTTCCCCTCGCGCTGGCACCGAGAGCATCCCGTGGCAGTGAGTTCTTCACCCAGACACTGTAAGAAAAGGTTCCTCTGTTTAGAGACGGCCACCAGATCGTGCAGCCTGCTGCTCCTTTCTTCTGTGAGGGCAGATAATACATAGTCACTGCTCAGGTGAGGTTTTACACACTTTTATCTTGCACCTCTCAGGCAGCTCTGTGCTGAGGAGTCCTACTGGTCTGTCATACAGGGGACCAAACCCCACAGGCTGCAAGCAGCTGCTGGGAGTAGGAGAATTCCTTCTTGCTACAGAGAACGACAAAACCTCCCCACAGTTCCTGCAGATTAGAGTCAGAAGAAAATTTCCTTAGCACTGAGAATCTACTTAAACCACTTAATGCCAAGGACGTAGGAGCAGTCTGTCCTTGTGGGTTGCCTAAAGGCTCCTCGTATTCCTGAAACCACTACAGAGCCCTACTCCTGTTCCAGGCACGGCCTGTCCTTTGCTACAGCACATCATCACCCCCCAAAGCCACATCTAAGGCCATGCTGTAAGAGGTGGGCATGTACACGTGCCATGACCAAACCGCCGGTGCAGGGGGCCACCAGCTGCTGGGCTGGAGAGGGAATGGCTGGTTTGGCCAAAAAGCCATTTCTAGGGAGTAACAGCCTCTGTGACAATCTGTTGTGCACCTGCTGCTACGTGGTGCTCCTTGGTTTAGACACCAAAGCTGCTGTGTGCTAGGAACCTGCTCTTGAGGAGCAGAAATCTCTCCTTGGCCAGAGCTCTCCTGCCCCACCCCTTGCCCGTTGCCTTCTGTGCTATCAGGTGGAACTTATCCAAGAGCCCAAAGCCTGGTCAGAGCCCATTCCCACATAAACTGGGCTGAGATTCTGCCCCCAGATCTCTGATGCTTGCATGGTTTTGTGTACAAAAGGTTTGAAGCGTTCATCGGGGTGAAGTTGAGCAGTAAAGAGGAAAGACAAGAAAGCTAATGAGTAACCACTAAAGATTCTCAGCGCTTCTGTATAGGCATCACAACACAACGTGGCACCAATAGTTCTGGCAATAATTATCAAGATTTATAGGCTTGAGTCACCATTATTATAAGCCATTCTGTCTTGCCTGGGCTATAAATAACACCACTTAGCAGTTACCAGCAAAGGTTTAGAGGGAGAATTAAGAAACAGCATTTGCCTCTTCAGTCAAAAGAAAAAAGCTAAGCAGAGGTTCAGCTGAATCAAATAATATTCACCAAAAAAACCCACAAACCTAGTGACCACACCCACAGGGAAGACCGAGTACAGAAACCACCGTACGTAACCTCACTGCGTAACCCGTCTGATGCCTCCACCGCAGGATCCGCAGACTGGGGTCCTCTAGTGTCTGAGTGACAAACCCTATGGAGATGGGTATTTTCTGGTACCTGTCACGGGGTGTATCACACGAACCACACGCAGGCGCACGTAACCTCCAGTGTCCCTCCGACAGCCCCCGGGCTGTGTGGTCTTGAAAAATGAACGCGAGAAAAGTGCAAAAATGCAGGGCAATTCTCTGGGCTTTAGGAGCCCAACCGGTGGGAATCGCTGTCCGTAGCGTAGGACTCTCACCCCATCCCTCGGGTCTGGAAACGGTGAAGCTCTTCCTGCCAGCCGAGTAGAGCCAGGCCAGGAGAAGCCTCTGCACGCCCTGCTAGCGCGGGCGCCTGCGTGAGGTTCTCTTTGTAAGCTCTGCTGTGCCCGTATCATTTTTCTGGATTTCGCCACTTTGTCAGATTGTTAAACCTCGCACCAAGTCCTGCTGGAGCTCTCGCTGCGCGCAGACAAGCGCTGGCAAGGCGCACCAGAGCAGTTTTAGAAGGTGCCACCGCCAGCTGCCCGCTCTGCCCCGCTGCCAGGAGCAGAGGCAGCAGGAGCCAACGTGTGCCGGCCCCTCAGCTGCTGCTGCGCTTTACAGGCCCACACGTGGGCTTAAACTGCTGCGGGGGGGCTTTCGGGTACCAGGCGGGTTTGTGGGCGGCAGCGGCGAGGAGCTGAAGCCTCTTGGGCTCTGCCCGGGCCTGGAGGTGATGTCCCAAGTCTGGTCAGGGCTCTGCTGGGGCTGCGCTGGGAGAGAGGGTCTGTCACGGGGGAACCGCGTCCTTCGCAGGCGGGAGGGGGATCCACACTGCCATGTGCAGTGGATTAACTAAACCCGACTTCTGGAAGGAAGGGTGCTTTGCAGGAGGGCGGCGCTGCAGCGGGACGTGTGTGACAGCACGCCGGGTGCGGGGGGACAGGTGACGCTCCGTGTTCAGACTGACGCCACTCACAGCCACTAATACTCCAGCTTGCTTGATGTGATACTCAGCGTAACTGCCACCCCGGCGCTAAACCCACTGCCACCGCCTCTGTCACCCACTCAGCTTTGCCAGCGCCGAACATAAGACAATTTAATCCTCGCGCGCAGGTCAGAGAGCGCAGCCGGTGTCGCCGCGTGCGCAGGCTCCAGCCCTGGCAGCCCTTGCATCTGCCTTCTCAGGGCTGTGGAAGGGAGTCCCCCATAAAACACGCGAGAGCTCGAGGAGCACAGCACAGCTGAACCAGAGAGCAAAACAAGAACCAAGGGAAAGGCTGAGATTTCATGTCCATGGGTGGACGTGTTGGGTTTGCCCATACATCACATAATCAAAACACAGCACAACCACAGCAAAGCCCATGGGAGGGCACAGAATAAGGGTGTTACCCCCCACCCCACAACTCTTCCTGCGATGCCCCGGCTCCGAGACGTGCAGCATCTCTGCCAGTGTTTGGTAGCCCCGGGGAACGCTCTGGTGTTTCAGTGGCTGGTGTAACAGCGGCTTCCCAGGGTGTCCTGCTTCACCCATCATTTGGATTCCGGGGTGACTTGCCCTCTGTATTGGGTGTACGTGTCAGGGTGTTGGTAGCGGGGGGCTGCAGGGGCTGCCCCAGGTCCAGCAGCTTCCAGCGGGCCCACGGCTGGACACAGGTGGGCCCGTCAGCTGGGGGGCATCTGTGCAAGCCTATTTAAGAAAGGGTAAAGAAAAAATTAAAATGCAGCACAGCTGTGTTGAGAGAGAGGTGTGAGGGGAAAGAAAAAACTGTGAGAAACTGGCCTGCAGATACTGAAGTAGGAGGAGGAGGAGGAGGAGGAGGAGGAGGTGCTCCAGGCACCAGAGCAGAGATTCCCCTGCAGCCCCCGGAGGAGCCCAGCGTGAAGCGGGGGTTTCCTTCCCTGCGGCCCATGGAGAGGATCCCGCTGGAGCAGGGGAGTGTGGGGAGGAAGGAGCGGCCGAGAGGAGCTGTTCCAGCCCGACTGCAACCCCGACTGCGAGGCGGCGAGGGCGTGGAGGAGGTGGGAATGAAGGGCTGAAGCTGAGCCTGGGGAGAAGGGGAGGGTGGCAGGAAGGTGTTTTGGTTCTTTTGTCTTTTTTTCTTACCATCCTATTCTATTTTTAATTGACCATAAATTAAATCCATTTCCCCCGGATCGGGTCTGTCTTGCCTGCGGTGGTAACTGGTGAGTGGTGTTTCCTGTCTTCATCCCAAGCCATGAGCTCTGCCGTCTCTGTTGAGGCGTGAGAGGGGCTGCGTGGGCCTCTGACAGCCAGCCTGGGTCAACCCACCCCGGCCTGGAAGCCCCTGGTAGCCCATCCAGCTCACGCAGGAGCTCATACTCCGCCGTGGCTCTGCTGCCAGTTGTTTGCTGTGACCCCATCACGAGAACAACAAATTGTGCTAGAGCCACAAACCCTTCACGCTTGATCTGCATGGGGGAATTCATAGCTCTAATTGTTCTCTGACAATTGCAGAGACTGGCACCCTTTCAAGGGGAATAAAATGAAATAAAGGACAAGGTTAGAGCGATCCTTTTACTTTAGGTTGCATAAAATCAAATGTGTTAGGCTTTAAAAAAAAAAAAAAGAGTTAAGAGCAAATGAACGTGAGACTTGCGATCTGTCTTGCCAAACGCAATACAAAACAGTGAAGCTTTTGGAAACAAATAGAAAAAACCATTCTATTGTAAAGCTTCGTTTATTCTCCGAGAAGAGTAAAGGACGTGGTCCAATGGCTCTGACTGAAACCCTCTGACAGTTCCTCATTACTCTCTTGGGTAGAAACCGCCTTCCGCATTTCTATCTAAACTGGCCAGAAGTATGTTTCTACCATTTGCGAGATCCATCTACCTGGTATCTCCAGCAAAACACACCTCGGGTGCAGGAACTTGGTATATAGACACTTGGGAAACTCTTATCAATTAAATTATTGAAATGAGATGAAACGAGGGCCAAATCCCTTAGTGGCTGTAAATGCTGTAATCCTCCTGAAGATAGGAAAGCAGGCAGAGCTCTTCTGATTTATGGTAACTGAGGATCTTGCCCTCATGCCAGTAGGAGTGTACTTAAAAATACAAGCAATGGATCTGATTTATGACTTTTTATGCACCGGCGTGAATTCCAAGTCACGTATAAATCAGGAGATATTCAGTGCAGGTAAGATATTCGTGAGGGATGCACTGATACTTTGCAGGTGTAAAGGTGGTGTAAGTGAGGAGAGAACCACACTCAGTATCTGGTGATACTTTAAATTTGATCTGTATCAGTTGACTTTGGGTATAAGGACTTCTTATGGACTGTGGACCGTTTCTGGAGGGTCTCCGACAGAAATGCTAGGAAAGGCACGCGGCTGTTCGGCCACACGGACATACGCTTCCACCATAAAACGTCCAGAGTCCGGAAAAGTACCGGTGGACTTGGTTTTTGGGAGAGTACTTCAGAGCTCCATCCTGAATTTCCGAAGTCAGAGCAAGCTCTGCAGCGGGATGTGCTTCTCCTCGCCACATTCTCCTTGCAGCCAAGTTCCTGAGCCCCGTAGCTGTTGCTGCCTTAGCCGTCCAAATGGTTCTGTTGCTGACAAATTAATTTAAATGCGTCGGCTGAACCCATAAAAAGGGCAGAGTAGTATTGAAAGCTCCATGAATTTCCCTCTGGCTTGGACACGGTACAGGTAGCTGGCACAGCCTCTGGTATCAACCCCAGCGCCTGAAGTAGAGCTCGGCGGTGCCTGGGGAGGCAGCGGCAGAACGGGCTTGGGTGCCTTTGGTTCAAAGGCGCTCTCTGCCCGTGTTTGTGATGGGCCTTGCAGCCAGAACCCGTGGAGTGAGCCCTTGGCCCCTGAGAAACGTCCCCTCCCTGTTCATGGTTTCTAGGGAGCCAGCCCTGCACGGTGCCACTGCGAGTGTGTCAGCCAAGCGACTGTCGTAACGGTGACACTTCGCCATGGATCAGATGAAGAAGAGAAGGTTGTTTTCCACCTGACTGGCAGGGACAGAATGCTCGGAGGGTAATTCCTGTTAACGGATGGCTGCAGAGCCGGACATCTGCCGGGGGTTACTGCTGCGGAGGGGCTGTGCGGAGTGTCCTTGTGACTGATTCTTGGCGCTGGGGAGAACCGCCACGGAATAGCCCATGTCCAGACTCTGAAACACTTCCCGCCTTCCCGAGCAGGATGGCTGCACACAGACAGCTCCTTGGGAACGGCTCCTGACCAGCCCGACTCCCAGAATGGGCCCAAGAAGCTGCGTGACCCACGCTTGGCTCCAAACCCAGCCGGAGGTTTTCCTGCGGATGTGAGCGTTCGGGGGGCGGAGGTGCAGGGCCCTGCAACAGTCCCAGCAAATCCTCCGTTTGCTGCAGGCTCAGCCTGGGCGAGGGGCTGCCCAGTAACATGAAGATTGCTTAAGTTGTCAGGAAGGTGGTGTTTTCTCTTCCTTTCCTCTCCCCCCACCCCCCCGCCAATGCCTCTTTTACTCCCTAGTAGTCCAAAGCACTGAAGTAGGTCACAAAAACTTGAAGCATTTGTTTATTTATTTTGGATGTTTGGGGTTTTTTTTTTAAGCAGGGGTGTGCAGTAGGGATTTTTTTACCTGTGTAAAACACTGCACAGTGCTGCACTTTTGCTAGAGGACTCGTAAGTCTTGCTCTTCTGACTCTGTTTTTCTCTTTGGACATGCGATGTCTGCTTTATTTTTACTTTTCATCTCCCCTTACAGTGAATCAGCTGAGCCTCTTTATATGGCTTTTGCCATTTGTACATACCATGCTGGATTTTCAAAAGTCTACAGGACTCGGGATTCCCCGTGCTAACGTTTGCTGTCTATACTGTGCTAGCTGAATGGAGGAGCCATCGATTGGCACGTATCAGACTGCCACTCAGTTTGGGGAGAAACGAGATTTCCTATTTTGAATTGCGTTTGTGATAGAGCAAACAGGGCCCTTTAAAATATTTCCTCTGAAGCGTCTGCCTGGGTCAACCCCAAGAGTACCCACAGAGTTGTGCTGCGGCCCCGCGCACGAGGCTGCCACTCTGTGTTTTCGTGGCTAAGGCCTGTGCCGCGCCATGGAAGAGACCGGGGGGCAGCTCCATCGCCCGGAGCACCCTTATTTCATCAGCACCCAAACCGCGTTGCCCGTGGGCGAAGGCAAACGCCTCTCACACCAAGACCCAGAGCAGCATCTCCGAGGTGGAGCGGCGGAGCCCCCTCAGCCCCGGCCCGGGCGCGGGGGGCTTAGCGTGAGCCCCGCTCAGGGAACCCTTGCACGTGCCCCGAGCACTATCTCGCTCTCTGATTGTTATTTTCCCAGTCAGCGTTTCTGTTTATACTTACAGTAGAGTTTGCCTCAGATTTCCTGGGGTGGAAAATTAATAATAGCTCTTCATAAACCAGCGTAATTAGTGTAATGAGCTTGGTACACGCGTTTTTCTCCTGCAGAAGCCTAGAAGTCTAAATAAACATCTAAGCAACTGTACTGCTTGATAAAATAGCAGGCTGTCTGAGCTAAGAGGTTGCGTTTTTAAAGATTTTTAGAGTACTTTAATGTGTGTAGCCTTCAAGAAAATGGCCAAAAAAAATTTCCAGAGATATTTCTGTGTTATTTGGTAAAGGCTCTACCTCCTACTCTAAACTGCATATCCGAAAGTGCTGACACAGGAGAAAGATAGTCTGCAGCACAACCACAGAAACTGTGAACTCCTCTCATCTGGTCACTGCTAGTCAGCAAGAACTATTTTGGTCAATATTTTTATCAGCAAATTAGATCTCGCGTCAAGCAATCGGGTTTTGTCTCTGTCGCTGTTGCCAGGCACGCTGCTGTCCTATATTCTGGTCTGCTCTCATAATCCCGTTCTAAAGGCGGGGGAGACTACGGCCAGAGTGCCAACTGCCGAGGACCTCCGAGCCTTCACCCCTCCTCTCTGGGCATCCCGTTTTCCTCCCTCCGCACCAAACAGAGCGTTGGTTGGCAGCGTCGGCGCTCAGTTCAATCGCCTGCAGCTTTGTCCTGAGTCCGAGTGTTCCCAGTCTTGGGACCTCAAACCAAAATCCTTGTGTGGCTCAGAGGACAAGCACTGCGTGACTTGCAGGTGGCGTTGTGCTCTCAGCCCCTTCTGCCCTGCTGTTTTCCCGGGGTCGGTGGTCCCCTCAGGTGGCAGGTTGCCGCGGGCCAGGAGCCCTCGTGCTGCCCCGGCTCCGGGGCTCCGCTCCCTCGCTGCTGTGAGAGAAGACAGCCCGTGTGTGCTGGGGGCTGTGGGCACGAACAAATCTAGTCCTGTGATGGCGAGGAGGTGGAAGAGGAACCCACGGCCCTTCTCACCCAAGTCGTTCCTCCTGCTGGTACGTGAGGAAACAGGGTCTCCGTCCCCCTGCCTTCCCTGGCGGGCGCCGGAACGGGAGGGAGGCGCCTCCCTTGGCCGCCGCCTCGCTCCGCTCTGAGGCCACCGCAGGATCGCTGTCCCCAGTCAGGACACATCCCCAGCTCTGGCATACATCCCACCCTTGGGGAACACATTTGAAAGGACTACACACTTACCACCAAACGCTCCCTTTCTGGAGCAGTAGGATTTATAGTTTGTCCCAATCAAGCACGAATTCGCTGTTAATCCCAATGTGGACGTTCCTCTTGCAAGTAATTTTTAATTATTATCATGCGAGGTTTCCTCCATCACAGTTTGTGTCACTTCTCCTCCTCTCCTTGCCCTCTAGTTTTAGATTTAGGGACAGATTCATTGTAGGAGTAAGCTGTGACAGCTCTATTATTTCACCGAGGCTGTATCCAGCTGTGAATTTGATTTTTTTTTTTTTTTTTTTTTTTTTTTGTCGGAATGGCTTGAAGTTGAAATGAAATGTGCCTGGCTTCCATGATTGTATACTTTCATTGTAAGCAAGGGATGAGCATAAGAAAAAATTTGGCTCTCATAAAACTGCAGCGAAGCTGTAAATAACAAAAATCTGTATTTTGCCATCTTGCTTTTTGTAAACAAAGCTTCCTCTGAAGGCAGCTACATTTTGTGGAAGAGCAGATCCTAGATTAAAGTTTGGAAAAAAACACAAATGCCTGTGAACTAGCCCCAGCGTTCAGATTTGTGTACAAAACCTCCTTTGATTCAAGCAGAAGGCAATTAAACGCTCACTGCCGGGGCTGAATTTGGCTCATTATGAGCCCAGAAGAAACATCAGGCCTAATCTTTTGGTCCTTGTTTAGTTCTTATTCAAGTCTAAAGAGAGTCAGAGGTGTTGTGAGTAACAGAAGGCATCCCTGCACAGCCCAGTGCCCGGCCAGTGCTGCCCCTCCGCACTGCTGGGGGGTTCAGTGGGAAGGGGACGGCCGCTCCTGGGCAGCGCCCACCGGCCCCGCTGCTGCGCGGCATCTCCACCCGAGGCTCAGTAACCGGACAAAGTCTCTGTTTTACGGGGCAAAGAGATCCCCTCTGCAGTTCCAAGTGGGAAGGCCGCTCTCACGGAACACATCTATGCACTGGAACTTCATCTGCCGTGGTTTAGCTTTCAGAACTCAAGTGTGTTCCATCTGGTGGTGGGAGCGGAAAGAGAAACCCCGGAATCTTTTATTTAAATGCTCACAGTTGCGTTTGGTTATTTATTGCTTTCAACTCAGTGGACAAACAACAACCGATTCACTTACCTATTTCTAGAAATGAACTGATTTGTATTGAATTATAAGAAAAACACGTGATTTAGCCAGATTTAGGAGTGTCTGATGAGTGCCTAATAGATTTCACAGCTACGCCTGTGAGCTCTGTCCCAGATCCCACGTGATTCTTCTGGGACACGGGTCAGATCTGGCTTCAAAAGGCAGCTGAAAAAGAAGATGAAAAGCATTTTGGGCGCTTGGTGTTGGTCAGAGCCTGACAGTCACCACGGGGGAATTCAGGAGGGTGGCTGTAACCTTCCTCCTCCATCTAACAGAAGCTGAATTTGGTGTTGGCAGAGGTGTGCGACGTCATTGCTGTTTGGAGCCAGTTCCTAGTTGTAGCAAGAGCAAAATTTCAATAGGAGCAGGTTCCAGGCCAATACTATCAAAAAGATGCTCGACATGGTCAAAACCTCCTGTTCAGTGAGTCAGAAAACTCGCAGAAGTAACATGAGCTGAATTTGACAATTGATATCTGAGGATTTTGCCTGCATAACGTGTCTCACTATTTGAAAGAGTTGCCATTTACTAGCAGAATTTTTGATTAAAAAAAAAAAAAAAAGGATCTCGCAGCTTAAATTCACATGCATGCGGCATTATAACATGCACAGATCAGGTTGTGAACTCTGAGTCAGAGAGCAGCTGGTTTCTGGCTGTGTGGGAAGTTTCTCGGCTCACTTCTGGTGCTTGGTACCCCGTAAACCACTGTCAGGTTGGACCTGAAGGAACGTTGGGTGCCGGTAGATGCGACTGACGCCTCTCAGGAACAGGGGAGGAATTTGATGTACAGTCTGCACCAGCATTATGGTACAACTTCTGCCCTCAAGTGTAGGTGACCGGTTTTGGGGTTTTTTTTCCCCTAATATACTTGATTCTTGTTTGTTTAATGTGGGTGGACCAATCTATTGCATTTGCATTTTAAACTAATCAGTCTGCAATGGGTTAAGCCTATTTCAGCTAAGACTGATGTTAAATTCTTTGCTAATACTAAATTGTCATTAGCAGGACACGTACACACCTGCAACACATTAAACAGCCTTTAGGAACGAGAAGGATGCCTCAGCGAGGCCGATGAGAATGAAAATACCCTCAGATATACGTGTGAAAGATCATAAAGAGTTAAGAAATCTTTGTCTTACATGATGGAAAGGCTTGTAGGTTGTAACTTTTTTTGGGAGGGATTTACCAGATATTAAGCTACTGTTCTGCTTAATTCTAGACAAGATGCTGAGCAATAGTAATGCGTAACAGACAAATCAGAACCAAGATTGTAAGATAAATTTATTTTTGCCATTTAAGAAAAGAACGAGTAATGCAAATGAAGTGTTTAAAAACAAAATACAGATCCCGAATCAATACTGGCAGAGTCACCGTGCTGTATCGCGACCTTGTCGAAGTTCACTAAAATTGCGAGCGGTGCCAGCGCGCTCAAAAGGTAAGTGTTTCATATTATGCAGTCAAATTGCTCCTAAATTGTAGTCGCGAATCACTTGCGAGCTGTCTAGCTCTCGAGGCAGAATCTGGCTGCTAATCTGAGCTTCTAGTGACCCAGAGATGTGATACACTTTTTTCTAAAATCGCTTTTTCTCTGTGTAATTGGCGTAGCTGCCATAGGAATGTTACCTGATTGCCAGAGGAAGGGGACTGGTCGGCTGAGCCACCGATCTGCATCTGGAAAAAATGTGAGCCTTTACGACTAATGAGTCTGTTCTCTAAATTAACAATGGAAGTTTTTGTGTATGAAAGAAAATATAAGTGATTCGGTTTAATAGGGATTTGAAAACATGCCACTCAGCTTGACGTGTCTTTAAGCGAAACACAGAAGCTAAAGGAAGGGACTCAGTAATGGGAGAGGTATAATACTTCAGATTCGATCCTTCAGGAGTAAATAACTCACATTCATCTTCATTTTCAGCGCAAGTAATTTTGCCGTGATAAAGTTGAGAAGACACCAGCTGTGTGTGAACCGGGATGGTTTGGGTTCTTGCCTTCAGTGAAGTAGAATGGGAAGCAGAGCCATACTCGACATAAAAACGAAAACCAAACCCACATCTGTGCTTTCACAGTGGCTCTCTCAGTGGAGCATATTTTTCACAGACACACACACCCCCACACACCCCCAGTGAAATATAAAGGGTGAAATTCTGCAAAGGGATCCGCAGGAAAATTCCTTTTCCTTCAGTTTGCGCTGTGGGTTTGTACGATCTGGCCTTCAATAAAGAGCTGCCTCAAAAAATATTCCGTAAATTCCAGCCCAACTTTGTTCCCAGCAAGTGCAAAGCTAAGAAAACTCTCAGACAAAGAAAGAATGAGGGAGTGTAATACTGAGGATACAAAAATGGGATTAGGACTTTGAAAGGAAGCAGGAGGAAGAAGAGGAGCAGCAAAAGAAAAGAAGAAAAAGGGAGCGACCTAAGCCACTTTCTCCCAGAGAGACAGGGGAGCTTAAAAAATTCTAATTAATTAGTGAAAACTAATTAAATAACAAATGAGAGATCTTTCCTGGAAGAGAAGGTTAATCTTTTCTTTATTACATGCGATATAATAAAAAGGGAAAGCTTTTTGTGCGCTTGGGGTTGGATTTTCTCCCAGCGTTCAGGAGAAGGTGTAAGAAGCGGCTCCTGGTTTCCTCTCAGAGCGGGGTTGGCACCCGCAGAACCCACCGGCCAGACGCAGCGGGGCCGGTGCCCTGAGGAAGCAAAAGCAAAAGCAAGGCCATGTATTTTTAATTTTTTTTTAATTAAATTGGTGACAAGTGGGTGTCGGGTTTGTGCTGGGGGAGGAGGGGACTGGAGCACCCGACGGGAGCGGAGCAGCGGGGAGGGGAGAACTGGCACCGTAACTTCCCTGACCTCGGCGCTGCAGAGTCCCCCGCCGTCCCGAGGGCCAGATCAAGCTGCCAGCATCCCTTTGTGTCCCTTACAGCAGCCAAAAAAAAAAAAAAAAATCCTCCAAGAAAAGATATTTTACACTAACAGTCATCACGCTCGTGGGAGAGGAGCAGCTGCCACATCGCTGTTCTGCTCGGGGATGCGGATTTGTGGTGATTTGCCCCGAGCGCAGCGCTGTGAAGAGCAGCCCCAGCGAAGGCAGGATCGAGCCCCTTCCCTGCCTCTGTAGTTGTTCACGCGCAAAAATAAAACTCTCCCACTGCTGTCCCTGCGGCGCAGAGCTCGGCAGCGCTGCGGTGCACTTGCGGTTTGTGTTCGCCGATGCGCTCGTGGGTTGTGCTCATCCGATCTTTTTTATTGTATTTATTTTCAGGTCGAACGGCCGCAGTCGCCAAACGCTGACATTAAGTCAGCTGGAATCCCTGCTCAAGGAGAAAGTCTGCTGCCCAGGGTAACAACAGAAACCACGTGCTGGGGTAGTAATTCACTCCAGATAAGTAGATGTTGCTCTTGCTCTACCCATATCAGTTTAGTAACATGTTTAAAGGGGTGTTGCCCTGCTGTTGTATCGTGAAGATCTGGTGACACTTGTATGCTTAGGGATTTTTTAATTATTTTTTTTTAATGCAGAAGTACTAAGTAGTATTTTAAGAGCCTCTCTAATCCACACTGCGACTCCCTTTTTAGCATCAAAAAACCTAAGCAGTCTTGCAACAAATCTCTGGTGTAGGACTGGCATGGTCCCACTGTGGTTTTATTTCTTAGCTACTAGAAGCTTGTGGCTTGAGTAAAAACACTCGACTTGTTTAAGAAACTAGATTCTCCACGGCAGTACAACTTCTGTAGCTGTTTAGTCCTTTACAAGACCGGTGTAAGACATCCTGTCACGTCAGAGGAACGGCGTTGCAGGCGTTCTGTGCTCTCTTTACTTGGAGTATCCTCCTGAGAGCACGGTCTGCTTAGATCTCAGCAGAAATTTGAACCACACAAACCCGTTGGTTTGGGTTTTTTTTTTTTTTAAATCGAGGAGGAAGTGGTGGTGCGACTACGGGCAAGCTCGATTTTTATTATCTTATTTTTGCACAAACTGAGCCACGGAGATCTGTTTACCAACATCGCGATGTTTTATTATATTTGGGCGTTTGCAAGTTAACCTCCTGCCACAGATCACACCTAATAATAGTTATCATTTACAAGGTCACAGAAGCGTATTCCGAGCCTTCTAGAGCGCTGTGTGACAGTCTGTTGGCTCTACCCTAAGACTGTTCATGGAAGAAGAAATACATTAAACATAATCTGATGTAAATTCCAAGGAAAACCCAACCTCCTGCTGTGCTTGGCATGGGCTTGGCCTGTAATATGGGAGGGGGAAATAAAATCTTTCTGATTTCACAGCTGCTATTGCACCTCAGGGCTGCAGTAGTGTTTGCAACCCATTTGCTTCTCTTCTACTGAGTAGGACATCTGAATATATCCTCACTCTGGTCTGAATAAAATATTAATATATCGCAAGGCTGTTAGGACAGATTGTATCCAAGACAATCTTTTCTCGCTGTAGAAAAGCCTATCAATCATAACTTGGTGTAGTTGTTATTAATGTCGGAGCTTTTATTCTTCTGGCTACATGCAGCTAACCGGAGAGTAACGTTTACGTTCTCATGTTAAGCGTTTCCTATCACAAAAGAAACTGCTGAAATATCTTATTATAGAATTTATGAATTGAAAATACCCTCCAAAGTCCTAATTAGCAGTATATTTAATTTACAAGGTTCTGTTATTTTTAACTGCATTGTGCAATGGAGCTGTTATGTATATTTTAGTGCATTAACAGAAAACATCATTAACTTAAGGCAAGGTTACTGCTACATATATATCTCAGGAACAATTCAGTTAAAGAAGTACCGCAAGATACGTAAATGCATGATGCACACAGATAATTATTCAAATGCCCTTAAGAGTTCGTACACTCTTTTAAACATTTATCTGTAACGTATCACAGCGGTTATTCCCAAGCCAGACCTTGTTCTGCTTCTGTTTGGATGCACATCGTTGGTCAAGGATGCATTTTCATTCATAACTCTGCGTTTTGAATTTGTATGTGTGTGGTAACGACAAAAAAAAAAAAAACAAAACAACCAACCCAAACCTAGAAGAAAAAGTTCCTAATGTCCTCAGTAAAATACAGGATAGTGGTTCTCTCCTTGTACCGGCAGAAACCCACATCTGACCACCTACCACACGGGCCCGTATTTAGACATCATGACTCGTGTAATGGCCAAGGTCAAGGCAGCAGGTGGTTCAGAGCACCTTCTAGTCAGTGGAAAGACACAGGGAACCAAGACCTGGCACGTGGCCTTGGACCCCTCATCCCTGTCCTGCACCAGAAACTCCAGCCATGCCGACAGTTCCCTTAATCGAGTGACCTGGGGCTGACCCTGCCTGGTTGTGTGACGCCGAGGTTATTTGTTGTATTGGTTGGAAGTTAAGCCTCGCTGTCCTTGTAGTCATTCTGACTCGCTCAGTGAGGTATAGATCAGCTAGGAGAAGATTTAGAGGGTTTCAAACGCCAGGGCAGAACTCTAAGCTTAGGTTTGACTATAGGAGTCCTTCCATCATTTCTAGTCAAATATAATAAAATGTTACTCCTGAAGGTCACTGTCTTGGAAAAAGAAGGTTTAAAGAAAAGGGGAGAAAGAAAAAAAAATGATAAAGAAAAAAAAGTAACAGCAAACTGTAGGAAAATGGCCACAGTGCGTGGGATCCACAGTGCTGCTCCTGAGCACGGAACAGCCGGCAGAGGAGGCAAACGCTGAGCAGATGCCCTGGGACTGGGACTGATGGGGCACGGAAGGGCTCTTTCTGCTGCCTCGGTGAGCGCTGGGGGCCGTGAGGCAGCACTGTGGTCGGGATACTCACTCATGCTCTTCCTCATGTGCTGTGGGGAGCAAGAACAGAGTTTTCACACCGTACCAGGAGCCCAGACTCCGTGCGCCGGGCAGCTGACGCCCTGGCTGCAGGTTACGGCCTCGGATCCCTCAGTAAAGGGCAGCTTCTCTTCTAAGCACCCAAATCTGCCTCCTTTTGCTTTGTGGAGTGCAGCTTCAGTGATTTGGCTGCTAGGACTCCAAAAACAGGGACAGGATTTGTTCCCCGGTGATGCTTGCAGAAGGACGTGGCACCACAGAGAGGAGCCTTGGCTTCCGCGACGCAGCGTTCCGGAATGTTTAAAAATAAAGCTTTGCTGAGGAGAGCTTGCAACCTGCAAGGGTTTTTTTAATGCCAGTGGAAGGACTCTCCTGAAGCGAGTCAGCCCGCCCCAGTAATAGTCTCCTTCAGGAAGGAATGTGGCAAGTATGAAAAAGAAATAATGAAAACTGAGTCGGAGCGCAAAGACGGCTCCGTGCTGCCTTGCACATCCATCTTCCGCAGAGGACTTCCCTCCCGGCGGGCGGGGGGCAGTGGGAAGGTTGTGCCAGGTAAGTCAGACCCCAAGTCTTCCTCTTTAAAGATGACTGAAGTGCGGGGATTGATGCACATTTACAAAAAGGCTCTTCAGGTAGAGCAGAATGTAAAGAGGGCGGAAAATTGATTTATTTTGTGTACCCTCTTAGAACTGCTCCTGGGTTGTAAAGGGCTGTCACCAATATGAACAAGCATCAGGCCCATATATTTTCCTCACTCGCCCTACTCTTATCTCCCCTCCCCCATTAATTTTTGATTTTATGTTTATGAGGATCTGAAAATAGTCTAATTCTTTTCTATCTGGTTTGGGCCTATCTTTACCAGCTGGTAAATAGGAAATGTTCACTGTAGGAAGCCAATACTCTGCAGAGTGTAAACAGATGGAATCAATATAAAGTGACAAGTTAGACTGTGCTACTGAGAATACAGAGCCAAAACTAAGAGCATAACAGTCACGATACTTATTTTGTTCCAATTCATTTGGTACTGAATAGCACTTCATATATGCACAGCTGTGTCCTTCCGTTTTTTACTTTCTTTCTTCTGGTTTGATGATGACAATTTCAAAGAAAAACTTTAATTAAAGATTTTACACAAAATGGCCCAAAGTAGAATATAGGGAAAATGAGCACTGATGTGTTTATAGCAAGAGTGGAATATTTTTCAGGCATTTATTTTCTCCCTTTCTTTTTTAACAAAATAAACAAGATCTGATGTGTGCATCTCTCTGTGTGTAATACGATGGATTTTTGCAGATCGAAACCTTCCACTTGGTGACGAGGGATATACCCACGCCTCTAGAACCTGCCCCATCACCCCCGTTACCCCAGTACCCGTTTCAGCAGGGCGCCGTGAGGGGCAGGACATCCGAGTGGGCACCTGGGTGTGGGTGTGCTGGCACAGGGCCGGGACGCGCGGGCAGAGCTGCCCCCGCTGCTCTCAGGCCGTCCTGGGGGCGACTGCCCGCGGGGGGACTCGGCTCTGCCCTCCCTCCCGGGGCGGGTTCCCTCCCCAGCAGCTCCTCTGCTCTCGGGAGGGTGTGGGAGGGTGTTTTGGAGACGTGGCTCTGACGCGCGTTCCCTTCGGGCACGGGGAGCAGGGTGGGAAGCTTCCAAGCTGTCCTGTGCTGCAGGGTTTGCCTTGAAAGCACATCTGAGCTCTCGTCCTCTTGCCAGGGAGAGTGCCAGGTGTTATCGTGCGGGTTTTTCTGTACTAATTTATGCATTTGTGACACATTTTCACAAAAATGGAAGAAGGCAGCATGTTTTACCCCTCTGTCCTCAACTTCTTCCTTGCAGCATATTTCTTAATGCTGCCATTAAAATTTTGCTATTTTTGCTTTCTTGGCAAATAATAACCCCAGATTTCCCATATGTTGTTTATGAGGGTGACTGTACGGCTCTAATGAGGGGCAGCAACCGCGGGCTGGAGCCGTGATTTCGCGTCTGATCCCCATGTCAAGGAGAAGCATCTTCTGTCTCCCGCAGAAGCCCTGGGGCTGCGCCGGTGTCCTCCCCGCGGGCCCCCCGGGCGGGGGAGCTGGCGGCTGTGCAGACCCCCTGCCCTCCCCTCCAGGCAGCTGCCGAGCACAAAGCTCCCAACCCGAGTGCGGGGGCCTCTTTGCCGCAGGGGCGCCCTACAACCTCTGGCAGGTTCATTCGAGGTCGGAAGGGAGGCGTTCGGTGTCACAGGCAGAACTGGGGAGCTTGGGGCGGTGGGAAGGCGCGAAGGGCCCCGCCGGGGTCTCCTTCCCACCAGGAAGGCTCACCACGCCGCGCGGCGCGGGTGGTGCCTCACGAGCGCAGCCCCTCGGGACACACAGCTGCCTGGACCTTGCGGTGCGGGGGTTGACAACGCTTGTGTGGGCAGAAAAACGACCTTCGGCCATTCGTGGCAGGAAATTGTCTCACGGGTCTGGAACTGCCTGGAAGTTCCTCCTGTCGCGGCGCCTGCGGAGGATGCGATTTCGGCGGAGACCCTTTGTGCTTCTGAAGTGTAAGAATATATTTCAAATATCATTGTCTTCCTTCTTCCCAAGGGATCCCCAAGCGCTTCCCATGCCCAAATGCTGCTGACTCGCAGCCACGGCTGGGGTGGGGAGCGGCAGCCAGCTGGCGCGCGGCGGGGACAAGAGCGCGGCGTGCCAAAGGCACCGTGGCAGGGCCTGTGCTCGCTCCAAGCGCTGGGACAGCACCAGGACCCCGGAGAACGAGCAGGAACGTTGCTTCTGGTGTCTCTGCTGAAAGGCTCTGATGGCATGAGCCGGTTGGTGCGTCGCTTACCTAACCTGTGAGGACAAACGGTCCTGTCAAGCCGCAGAAAAACACAGTGCCCAGACCTCCGCTTCACTCATTAAATAACGCGTTTCAGTTAAACCTGATCACGGGGAGAAATGAATCAAGATTGCTGCATTTCTTTCTCCATGAAAAGCTGAGAGTTGTGGTGGAAATATTTTTGCCAGTCATGACAAGGGAAGAGCAATCCCAGCCTATCCCAGCAGAATCTAACCCTTTCTTGCAGTCTGAATTTCCTCTGTTGTTTTATATCTGCCACTATAGGAGAAGACTTCTTTTAATGAATAAAAACCGGTTTTCCTTCTTCATGCCTTTGGCCCGATAAAAAGCCTTACCCTCTCCCACTCTTTTTGCCAAGCTGAGCTGCCAAGGAGTAGTTCTATCTGCCCGGTTCGTAGCTACGTGCTTTGGGCAACCTTGTGGTACATCACCGGATGGTTCCGGCCACAAACAGGCCTGAGCACTCTGCAGAAATGCTCTTCAGGGGGACAACCGGGCTGGGCATCTCGACCTTTGGTGAAAACAAACAAGATATGAAATCCTGGCTCCACCGAAGCCACGACTTCGCTATGATCAGGGTTCCCTCCTCCTCCTTACTCCTGGTAGCACTGCAGAGCATCAGAGCATATGTGAGCTGGATTTAATTCTGTCCCAGGCAGCTGCCTTCAAGTGAGTGAGTAAGGAGCAGCAGCAGAATCTTTATTATTGCTGCTATTATGTGAGCCAGAAAGAACACAACCCGCCTCAATTCCCCAACTGCGTTTGCAGAAAGGGCAGTTAAAAAGAGTGATATTTTTAAACAAGGCTTTATTCTTGGAGGCTGAACAATTCAAGACAGAACAGAGTGAGCGTGGAAGCCTGCAATACTCCTTTTATTGTCGGTTTGCAGTTTGTAAGCTTGCGTTAAGGTCCAGGTTGCTGAGATTTTTAACAGACTTGGAGAAGACAGCTGCTAGAACGTGAATATATTTGTCAGTTTGTCCCATGTGTACATTTTCTCTCATCCCCTAAACCTTCTTGATTTTGGTAATTTTTGAAGTGGAAAAAGGAATGCTTTGGTATATGTAGAGCAAATAATTCACTGGTGCTCTGGAGCTCACTGATACTCATGAAATGTGTGCCTGCCTCCACCCTGGGTATTTGGTTTCCAGCAAATCTCCCCGTTTCAGTCACTGAAGGGAGACCACCCTCTGCCTGCTCTTTAAAATATATTAATTGTATCTGAAATTCACTGCCGTGCCCAAAAGAGTTCTGAAGTTTACTAGTGCCATTTGAAGAGGAAATTGCCTTAAACATCGAGTAAATGCAAAATATTAATTTCTCGTGGAGCGTTACCGTAACATCTTCCACTGTGCCAGGGAAGGTTGGCCTGGATTAGCAGAATGGGTATAAACCAGCATTTGGTATCAGGTGTTAGCAAAGCTTTCGAGTGCTCGCAGTTGTGTCAGCACTGGTGTCTCGTTCATTGAAATCACCTGTGATCTGCAGAGTGCAAAGGGTGTGGAAATCACTGCCAGGTGCTGCAGCCCCGCAGGACGGGGGCAGAGGCACGCGCTGAGGGGAGGTCCCGAGATCGACTGTTTTAAGACGAAGGACTCAGAGCATGACCAGTAAGTTAAGAACCAGCCGTGCGTTTTCTGTGGTAAGGATGGATGGTGGGGGCTTTGTGATGGCGGTGGCTTGGGGTGCTTGCAGTGGGCCCTTTGCCAGTTTATCTCCTGCAGGCGAGCTGCAGCTTTCAGCCTGTCTCTGACTAAATGGGCGCAGGAGCATGCAAGGATAAAGATGTTGGTAATTCGTTCCAAAGGGAGGAGCCCTGCACCAGAATTCATCCTGACCTTCAGGATGGGGTTCAGACACCGGAGGGGCGGTGTGGGACTCCCCTTGCTGCAGCCTCACGGGGTGACGTGGGGGGTGGATGTTTTTGGCCTCAGCCCAGGACAGGGTTGAGGAGCCCGAGCGGAGATGTTGGTGTCCACTCCACTCTGAAAGCTGAGTAGGGGAGGGAGTGGGAGCCCCAGAGGCTCTTCCAGGGGAAGAGGCAGTGAAGAGAGGAAGGAGTTTCCTTACTCTGCTTACCAGAGGCCATAGGTCAGCCTTTTGCTCGACCCCTTTGGCTGACATCGGAGATACATAAGACATTTAAAAAATATTACTCGGCATAAGCAACGTACCAAGAGCGCAGTGTGTGTGCAGGACTTGCCCAGAGGAGCCAGGAACCCCTCCCTTTCGCCGCTGATTTGCCATCGTTGGCTTCTGAATGAGAAAGTGCCTTCCCCCTCCTGCTGGGATCAGTGAGCGGAGGCAGCCAGAGCCGCTGCCCCTCCTGGAAAAACCATCCTGGTAACCAGGGGACCACGTGAAATCTTGTCTCTGGAACAGGCAACAGCTCTGATCAGCTGTTTCGTGCCTCTGATGAACTCCTGCAGGCAGGTGGAATGTGACTGGGCTCTCTGACCCTGGGGCAGAGGAACCCCGGTGCCTGAAACGCAATGGCACCATGGCTCAGCTTCGTGCAGGTGAGGCCGGGCCAGGGGCGCGTGGTACCGTGGGTGCTGCGGTCTGTTCCCTCTGCCCTCAGCGGTGCCCATCGCAGCGATGTGCTGAAATGGAAACTTGGAGGCCGCCTCCAAGGAGGACGAAGGCAGAAGGCGGGGAGAGGGTTGTTTCAGCCAGCCCGTCCCCTCGGGCTGGCCGAGCCTCAGGAGAGGCACCTCACCTGTCGGGGCTGAGCTTCGCGCCGCTGCGTCAGGGCGGGTGCGATGTGAACCCCGGGTGATGTTTGTGCAGCTCTGGAAAGCAGATCCCTCTGCTCTTCCGTGGCAGAAGAACTGCCAAGCGTTCGCTGGGAGCCCACACGTGTTTCGGGGGGACGGAGCCGGTGCCCCGCGGTCTGTGCTGCGGGGGGCCGGAGCGGGGCTGTGGGGCTGGGAAGCAGCCGGGGCTGGGGGGGACGCCCGGGCAGCCCGAGATGGGACAGCGTGTGTCCGGAGAGTGCGTGGAACGCTCCCTTGTGTCTTTGGCAGTGGGTCGCTGTGAAGTTGTGTTTAAAAGGCACTAACGGTGGGGAAGCGGAGAGAGATCAGGTGACGTCGGTGCCAACGACGCGCAGGGAGATCAGCTGCAAAGTGCCTCAGACCACCGCGGGTCTGATGTTACGTGTCTGTGTCCAGAGGGTGTTTGGTGTCTTACGATTTCAGATTACTTCTTGTGGACTTTGGAGTCGATGAAATCCGTCGGGAAATACCTCTGGAGATACCGATTGCTAGATGGGGACCTAAAGGAGAATGAAGCAGGTTAGGATGGTGCTTTATTGCTCAAAGACTTTTGTTTGGATTTTTTATTTGGGTAATTTTTTATTTTTTTTTTTCATTGTGAGCAACTTCCAAACCAATTTTTTCAGTTCCTATTGCCTGGCTACACTCTTTCACTTTGTATGTTTTTTTCTCATTGGGATACTCTCCAGAATTAGATATCAACAAAACCAATTAAATAATTTGGTGCAGGCAATTACAGAACAGAAGCAATACTCTCCTAAAGCAGGCAATCAGAAACCCAAAATGATGTTTTATTTGGCAATAAACCTCATGTTTGGCACTGCAATCTGAAAGGTAATAAATCTATAAAAGCGTTACTACAACTCCTAAGTGCTGAATAATATAAAAGAACACAAATTTTAGTTTGGGGAGTTTGAAGCTTTAAAATGATGAAGTTTTATCAGAAAAACTTCTGAAGCTTAACGGATAAAAATAATGATAACAAGTCACCTCTGTATGAAACAACAGAATATCAGAAACATAGAGATAAAACGTAACATGTAGTTTATTTTCTTACTGATGGAATATCACACAAATTACTCCTAAACAAGCTTGTTAAATTTGAGAAAGTTTAAATATCCCTGAATTATACCTGAATTTCTCATTATGGATGAACGTCAAAGCAACTGAAAGTGTAATCTCTTCTCAAAATACAAGGTGCAAGGTAATTGATGTTAAGAATGTTTAAGGAAGAATATTAATGTGCTAGTCAAAGGAATTAAATGCTTTTCTTCTGAAAGCGTGTTTAAAATCCTGAGTCAAATTCACGTCTGTGCCGGTAATTTTGCAGTGATCTGGTTAAATCTCAAGGACAACATAAACCAGATGAGCGTACTCTGCTCCTCTGTCCTCGCGTTTATTAATGGACCAAAGCTTTATGTCCTGGGATCATCGTGCCCTGAAAGAATATTGTCCAAGTGAATGGCTTAGGTCATATTGACTGGCTCTATTTTGGCTGTCTCAGGGAGGCCAACCCAAGAAATTTGAACCGAAATGTCCTCCACTGTTTCAAGTACACCCGTGTCTCCCTCATGGGGAACCTTACCGAGGCCCTTGAGAGCTCCAGAGATCTGCGCTGCTGGCAGTAACGATAACGGCTGAGAAACGGGAAAAGTCCAAAGCCAACAGTAGAAGAAAATTAACCAAAACGGGTCTCCCAGAGAATATTTAGGTTCTCCAAGTCACCATCCATGAAATTCCCTGACAAAATCAACAACCCCGGGGCTGCTTAGGTGTTGTTTTAGCTTGCCGAGTGCGGATAAGCAGGCAGGCAACAGTCTTTCTAGACTGTTTAGATGCATCTACCCCCCTTCCCTCCCACTCAGCTCCCCGCCTTGGGCACAAGATTGGAACGTCATATTCCAAACCCAGCAGCCCAAAACGTTCATGTCACCAGGAAGAAATTTCCTTCTGTTTTTGAGGTCCCCAGTGAGATTTCTGTGTATCTAAAGAGCCCCTGCTCCAAAGCTGTGTGTCCAGGGATGTCCTAGGGCATTGGCTGTTGTTTCCTTGATGTGATTGTCTATCACATTTCTCTGGACACTATCTCTCGTAGCGTGGACCTGTGGCTGTGACTTTTAGAGAAAATGCATTTTATTTGTTATGGCCTGGGCTCCTGCTGGCCTTCGCATTTCTAGTTTTGAATTAGAGTATAATATAATCCACTTAAAATGCTTCTTTCTGCATTGATCTAGGAAATATAAAACACCCAACCCAATATTGTTCTTTGGACCAAGTTCTGCCACCGCTTGTTTTCCTGCTGTCCCTCCGCAGTGTGATCCCCTGAATTGATTTCTGCTCTTGGACTCTGCAGCTGTTTCTGATTCAAGCCAAAGCCTGCTGAATATTTGCCTTGGATTGATTAACAAATATTTTTTTTCCCTTAATCCTGTTATGGTTGTTCTGGGACACGATGTCGAGTCTCTCAATTAACTTTAATGGACTTTGGACCGGTCCTGTAATTATTAAGAAGGCTTTTTTCTGTCGAGATCCTGACATGAGGCACTGCCCATACGTGTCTTTTGGGCTGGGGACACTTACTACGTAGTCAGGGGAAAATACTCATTTTCAGAGCTGTGGTTCGGATCCGCAGACTCTGCCAGAGCGCTCTGTTTGTGCTCGCAGCATTTATTTCAGCTGGGCCAGCCCAACCCTGGAGAGACAGAGCAATGGTATTACCTTACCGAAAGGATATTAAATTTCTAAAAAAAAAACAAAACAAAAAAACCCAGAAATCTAACAGTTCTGAAACCCGGCCTCTGCTAGGGAGAAGTAAACCCTTTTTGGATGGAACTCCCATCTAAAGATTTACTTGATTATGTGAAAAATATAACTCCCCTTAAGACCCGATCCTAGGACTTCAGCTCTTAGACTTTCATGGTTGGGCAGTCTTGATCACCTAGTCATAGGATCAATCCTTCAGGCTGGAAAAGCCCCTCGGGATCATCGAGTCCAACCCTCAGCCCGACTCTACAAAGCTCTCCCCTACCCCACATCCCCCCACAGCTCATCCCAACGGCCCTGAAACCCCCCCAGGGATGGGGACTCCCCCCTCCCTGGGCAGCCTGTTCCACTCTCGGACCACTCTTGCTGGGAAAATGTCCTAATGGTCAGGAAAGCTACTCAGGTTTCATACCAGAGCTACATTCTCCTGTTTCGTGGGGAAAGCCACCCGTGAAATATATAAATACCCGTTTCCTCGACATCCCAATGATATCCCGAATTCATTGCAGCCAGGCAGCACCAACCTTCAGTGTTAGACAAACGACTGAAAACGTCGAAACAAAAGCCATCTTGCTTCTTCCTATACGTGATAACTGGTTTTAATTTAAAAATCAGAGGAAGAAAAGGGATATGGCAGCAATTTTTAAATATTGAACTTAAAAGCTTTTTCTTAAAAGTCACATGCCCAAGACGAAGCTGTCCCTAGGCACCTCTAATGTACTCATGTGGCAGTTATGCAGCAAATAACTCAAGGTTATTTTCTTTGGCAGCAATTTGAGAGCAAATCTTTGTGTAAAGAATGATTTCTTCTCCTTGAACAATGGGCCGGACTCGTGAGAAGTGTAATGGGTACATTTGTTTGTTTTTCAGCTTTAACAATTAGGAGGTATTCGTATGTGTGTAAAAATAAAAACTAGGAAAATAATTAATAGTTGTATTTATAATTAGCCTGTGTTGATACTTAGGAAACCAGAAGCCATTTCTATGCTTATTAAATGCGAGTTGTCAGAAAATTACTATACTAAAAAAATAACCTCAGATGAAGTGTTGCTTAAGGAATATGTGCTGAAACTAAAAGTAAATCCCGACTTTAAAATGTAAAGAGCAGTACTTAGCTCTCTTGTGCTTAGAATCCCAGAATGTGGGGGGTGGAAGGGACCTTCAACGGCCATCGAGTGCACCCCCGGCAGCGAGCAGGGACACCCCCAACTCCATCAGGTTCTCAGAGCCCGTCCAACCTGAGCCGGAATGTTTCCAGGGATGGGGCATCTACCGCCTCTTGGGCAACCTGTGCCAGTGGTTCACCGCCCTCACGGTAATTTTTTTTTTCCTTATATCTAGTCTAAATCTAATTTTAATTCTAGTCTGAATTTAAAACCATTGCCCCCTGTCCTATGACTACAGGCCTGTCTCCATCTTCCTCATAGGCTCTCTAAGCTTGTTTGTGTGCTAGTCTTGGCAGCACTGAGAGATGTGCCAGCCTTGGAGCTTTTAAGCAAAACTTGCGTAAAGATCTTCCATTGTGGAGCTGGATAGTCCAGCTGTATTCATAGCACGGGTCCAAGAATATTATGGCTGCACAGGACTGGATGCTTCAGCCTATCAGAGCCAGAATTAGCAGTGAAATGAATGTAGTTGGGCTCTGTGTGCTCTGAAAGTCTGTGTGTTTGCCAGACCAGCACCCCTTGAACGTAATGACACATTTTTCATTGTTTTCAACTGGTTTCAATCCAGCCCTTCCGTCCTGGGTGCAGGGAGTGATCAAATTTCAGCAGGTATAGAACACAGGCACGTACCGGAATGTGTTTTTTCAGACGACAGGCTGTGAATTGGTTTAGGTTGTATAAATAGGGGGGTCACAGAAATAAATAGGCAAATCACTTAATGTCAGGAAGGGCAAGGCAATCCAAAGGTGAGCTTAAAATGCCTGAGGCTTGTTGCCCTTTCTAGTAAGTGAAAAGACATCGGGATATCCCGAGAGCAGGCAGATGAGGTCCATAATTTAGGATTTCTGCATCACCCTGTGGTGGTACTTGTTTTCCTCCTTCCCTCTGTAGAGAAGGGTGGAAGACGCTGCCGTCAGTGTTTAAAGAGAGTCTTTGGGAACATGTTCCTTGGTCAGTAAACTGATGAAAGCAAACTAATCATTGTGATGATTAGGACCAGCAATTTGTTTTTTAAGGCGTATTAACATAGATCAATCAAGAGTGATGCTATGTAATTTGTGCTCTCTCCATATGCCCAGATGAGGGCAATAGCAAGTCTCCTATTGGGTTTTAGCCTGAAAACAGCCTTTGGCCCAATTTTAGTGGCTGCTGCAAAGACCAACTCGATCTCTATTCGTTACGTGTCCAGATTGTGCCCTGCCCCTTCGGTAAAGGATGCGGCTAAGACATGCCAAGCGTGATGGGGATCCTTGTCCATTCATGGGGATCTCGCGTAAGAAGCTGGAGTATAAAGCACGGCCAGCAAAAAGGGCAATTTTGAACCAGTAACTAGTTCTGTATTTCTATTTGTTTACTAAATGGGATTGACTCTCCAGCCTTGATATATGCAGAGCCATAATAAACCATCTTGTTCAAAACAGCAGAAATTGCCTGAGAGTAACAGTAGGAAGTTCCTAGAGGAACTAATGCAAGTGTTTCCCTGTGACAGAACCCAGAGTACCCCGTGGGTAATGACTGAGGAGCGCTCCCATTCTGGAGCAAGGCCAAGGTCATTTGTGTATCTATGTGGGGTTTGCTGTAGGTTGGGGGGTTTGGTAGATCAAAACCTGAGCTGTAAACAGGGGAGAACTTGAGACGCTCCTAAAACGTGCCAAAGTATCGTCCCTGATGCTGAGATTCACTATTAACCTGATCTTTCTTATGGCATCTTGATAAAATAGAACTGTCGGTCCCCAGATAACCCAATCACACAAATGTTTTCGAAGTATTCCTTTTATTTCGAATTTATACGTGAGAAATTTGTTCAAAGTGGAGCCAAATCTATCCATTATTATTATAAATGTTTCTACTGCTCTTCACGTATGTCAGAGTACTGTCCGTATATTAATTCTGTATTTCCATACGTACAACTCACAGCTAACTTAATCCCTTTAAAAATTCCTTGAAAATAAATTCACAGATAATCCTCGCCCTCTAGTAGGACACAAAGAGGAGGCTCGAGGGGAAATAGGATGGGGGGGAATTGCTGGGGAAAAGAAGTGAAGTCCTGCATGAATTATGCATAAACCCATGGCTTACATGCATCAGAACCAGGGGTGTGGTTTGTTGCGATAACCAGCATCGCCCCACGGCTTGGGCAGGATTATAACCACGTTTTTAAAAACTGGAAACGGAGGCAAAAGGCGAGTTAATGACTTCCCAGGTTTATTAAATAAATTTAATATTGTTATCTGGAATTCCTGTCTTCCAGAACCCCACAAAAGTGACGGAATTCTGGTGATTTTAGCAGCTAGGCATTCCTTCACGCTCTGCCATACAACCCAAAGAATCGGGAGGAAAACGGGGTGTGTTCTAGAGCCGCTGCTTTTCTGGTCCCAAATGGAATTTACCAGAAGGCTGACCAGGTTCTCCTCTCTTTATCACCTGAATGGGCCCATAAATTGCAAGTGGAATTTGCCCCCCTGCCCCAGCCCCCCATTTTGATGTGGGGGGTGGGATATAAATGGGTGCTAATTGTCTATTTTCATAAGATCTTGGCTTCTATGATGAGGCTCTCCAAAAGGGTTAATGTCCCAAAGACGTCTGGAAAAATACCGAGCAGGAATAGGACTTTTATTCTCATCTATTGTCAAAGTCAAAACCAGAGCATCACGTCGGGTGCTCTCATCCCTGGGGGGTTGGAAAATTGTGGGGGGAAAAGCAAAGCCCCAGTCCTGATTCAAGGATGGATGCTGGAGAGCTGGGTGTTCGCAGACAATCTGTTTAGCCTTTGAAAGAGGGGTTAAGGGGTGACTACATCTCGTGGTGCAGTATATTCACTGCGTAGATACATTCAAATGAAAAAACAAGGCCGTCGATTCCTCTGTTATTAGTCCTTGGAAAAAATTCATCAGGACTAACTAGATGCATTTTTGTCAGACATGCTTTAATGAAACTTTTTTTAAAAAATTGTATTTAGTGAATAATTATGGGACTAAATGCAAAGGAAGGCGAGAGAAAATTGGTTGTCTGTGCTACTCAAGATGTTCTAACGGTACCATTTTAGCTTTAGACTTTATGGATCCTCTTTATGCAACAGAATTTTAATTTCTTTTTTTAAAAACTCCATCTTTCTAGGTTTCATCATTAGGAAGACAAAGCACGAGCGTGAATCACAGCAGTGTTTTCTAAAGGGGTTTGGAGATAAATCCCACCTAACGTGCAATAAACCGGTCCTGCGTTCTCTAACACACTGCAGTTCTGGAGGGTGAAGGCCGCTCGCCTTTTCCAGGCGTTTGGATACAGTCTGAGGACGGCAAGTGCACACAGTGCTAACAACTTCACTGCCCATCGCGGGGAGTAGCTGGAAAATAAACGCTTGCAATCCAAGATTAATTTCCGAGCTGTAGGAGTTAACACCGTGTGGAGATGAGTTCTAATTGCAAAGTGCAGTTCCCATTTAATCCAGATGAAGCTGCTGCAGATTTTCCAGCCTGCTATAAAATCCAGACAACTCGCTACAGCGTTTAGGTATGACTTAGGATAAGTTACGTTAGACTTTGTTTAAGAATATCGTAATGTTCTTATATTATTAGAAGATAAACGTTGTTGTGCGGATATATTAAAATTCATGTTCACGTGGTTGGCCGAGAACATGGCCCTGTTAGGCAGACAACTCATACCATGGACAATCTTGGGTGGGGGAAAGAGAGCTGGTAAAAATGTAGTGAGAAAGCAGGCTAAAGATCATTGGCTTGAAGCATTGTCCCTTTCACTTCTACTACTCAAAATTTAGTACTTCATTAAGAGAATGATAAAATAATTTTTAAAAAAATCTATCCTGGTCTAGAAAAGAGAAGCCAGCAGTCCAGGAGTCTGAATTATGATTATCCTTTTCCTGAAAAAAAGTCTTCCCTTGGGTGTTAGGAATTATTTTTGAACCAATTTTGAACAGATAATCAAAGTCCCTAATTACCAACAGTTCACGTTGGTTTCAGTAGGGTCAGAAGAAGCCGAATTCTTTTGAAATCATGAAGTCAGAATATCTAGTATTTTAATGCTTTTCCTTTTCGCCATTTTAGAATGCTATGGTGTGGCTATATAGTGGTTCGTAAGTTTGGGCACTACTATTAAAGATTGTTTTGAAACCGTTACTAGAAGCAAATAGAACTACCAAAAAATAGAGATTTAAAAATTTCTTTTCCCCCTGTGTGGGGTACTCAGATGGTGGACAAATAATCTTATGAATTAAGGCTCCTCCTCCTTCAAGTCTGTGCTGTACTCGCACACAATAGTGTGTGATTAAACCTCTTAATTAACCCGTCTGGTTAACGGGGCCTGGGACGCAGCCTCCCCACTCACCTCGCCAGAGGATGCCCCGGAGGTTGAGCACCGGCAGCATCGTGAGTCCCGCTCTCGTCTCAACCCGCCTGCTCGGAGGAGCGGAGCCTTGCCTGTGTAAACCAGTTATAAAAAATTACCAGTCAACATTGGTCTAAAACCAGATTTTAAAATCATCCAGGTGAATGTGGGTTAACCTCTCTGGTTAATTCCTGAGGTGTAAGATAGAGTGACATCTGCTTAATAAATATTAGCACGCGATCAGAGCTAAATTGAAATAGGGCAGTGCTAAATGGAGTCGAGCATTCGCACTAATCATTTCCAAACGTTTAAGGAATAAGAAGCACAGCTTTATTCAGAGCGGAAGGTAAAGCTGTGTTGGGCAGGCCGCCAAGCGGGCAGAGGGCGCAGCGGAGAGCGTGCCCTGAGCACAGAGGAGCCTTGGCTCTCCTCCTCCGTGCGGAACAGTGGCTCGTTTCCCCTGGAGCCCCACTGGGGTGACCCTGACAGAGTTTGCTGCACAAACCTCTTGTGCGTCGGGTTCTCAGAATGCCTGTGCCTCGTCCATCGCAGTGGTCGGTGCTGTGCTCGGAATCCAGCGTTACGCATCCGGAGCAGGATCGTCACCCAGAGGCCGCCCGTGCCAACAGCGCCTTACGTCGAGCAGTGCCCCGGGAGCTGCCCGGGCCACCTGAGATGAACACCCCCCAGAAGTGGTTTGGGTTTGGTGGAATCGCTGAGGAGGGCTGTTTGACTCGCTGGGAGCTCTTCCAAGGACTGCGGGAGCCGAGATGGGATAGTGAGGCGGGAGGGTGTGAAGGAAATGGAAAAGAGCTTTTTCAAGGTGGACGGGCATGTTTATTATCAGAGGCCTGTAAGGATACCGTCTTCCGTTTCCTGACAATATATATTTGGTAGTGCATCCTCCTGGAAACGTACGGACAAAGAGAGGGAGTTAGTTTCTAGTAATACCTTCAGATGTTAAATGTAATAAAGTTACCCGTTATGATCGTAAGCCATGTGTATTATGTTTTAAAAGAAATGGGAAATGAAAAACTACTACAACAGATTAGTTAGCATAATTTTGAACTACTGAGCAAGCTTGAAATGCAGGAAAGTTGTATTTCAAGTTTGGTTTTAGTCTGTTTGCACATAAAGATTTATCCAGTTAACAAAAACGGTCTTTAAGAGTTTATTTCTGGGTTTATTTCTTTGAAGCTGACAAAGCCGTGGACTTTGCTAAGTCAGTTTTCCTTACAGCACTAATCTGCCAGAAAATTAAGAGAAGGAGCGAAAGCAGAAAAACCTTTTCCCACAGTCTCCCCCAGCTGAGCGTGGTGTGACGTAGCGCAGCCGGGGAAGCGCCGAGAGGGCCCCTGGGGGAAAGGTAAGGGGGTGCCATTCGGGTACTCTGACAGGTAGAGAAGCCGAGCCAGGCATCACGGGAAAAGAAATTGCCAAGCTTTGACACCGGTTAATTACACCGACCTCTTTTAGGAACAAATCCCACGCGCCGGGTTTTTTGTTGGCTGTTGAAGGCGGTTAGCAGAAGCAGCGCTTCTGTCTTGGTTTGTGTGTTCCAGCCTTGCTTATTCGACTCACGGCATTAGAAGGGTTTGTATCAGAACTCCAGTTTCCTCGGGCTAAACCAGCACGAGCCTGCATTGAAACCTGGTGGCTAAGGTGGTTCATGATGCGAACTGCTAGATCGCTCTGTCAGATCCAAGTAGGTAATGACTTACCCTGAGTAACGACTAGTTGTCATGGTCTGACAGTTATTTTCTGAACCTGCATAAAATAATTTATTAGTGGATAGGTGCTATTGCAGAAACACGTTTTTTAACATGTGATGGCAAGCTCAGAATAGAGAGTGGAGCTGGACTAGACACAGCGACTGACCTCTCCACGTGCCCCTAGAAGCCATCAGAGCTGCAGAGGGTTGGGGTGTGATGGTGGGACGTGACTGTGTTCCACCTGCTTTATGGGAAGGTGAAAAGAAACGAAATTTCCCAACACTCACTCTTGTGCTTTCACATGTGGTGAAAATCCTGCCTCTCTAAGAAAAGAGAAGCTGATACTGTGCGTCAGGACTGCGTGTTCTGTACAGACTCAGCCCCCCAGACCTGCAACTCTGGTTTCCCTGCCTGGAAAAGACCAGAGAGGAGGGACCAACAGGGCTGCGGGGACCTTCACCACCCCGACCTGTTTCCATCTTCTGTATCTTTGCTGCAGAGGTCAAGGCCTGGATTGGAAGCACGGTACATCTCGCCTTGCAAGCCCTCACAGTCCTTGGTGTTTATTTTGGGCTTTCTAAAGTCTCTCTATACATTACCTTTACACTGCGATTCCGGCAGTTTTGCATGAACAATAATCAGCTTAGAAGCAGATGGGGTACTTGTCAAAAAATGGTGGGGAGAGAAAAGCCTCAGGGATGCTTGCAGTATTCACCAGCCCAATGTGAGCCAACGTTTCGGAAAAACAAACCAGTCTTCCTATTGTTTCATGAGCCTTATCAAAATCTGCAGTAAGTCAACTTTCAGGCATTTTACAAGTCCCATAAGCAAAACCACATCCACATAGCTCCTTCGCACCAGCCCGTGAATTAAAAAAAAAAAAACCAAAAAACAGAAAACCACCAAACCCCAAGAAATGTGCGATATGTTTATACAACAGCCACGTTAACTATTCCATGCCTTCTAACGTTCTCCAGTACTCGCTGTGCTAACAATCCTTCTCAATAATGGGCCCTTTGGTACCAGGTTATGGCGTGGCGGGTTTTGAAGTTACGTCCAGGCAGGTGCTATCAAGCAGGCTGATCCACCAAGTATTTTTAGTTCTGAGTTTTGAGGCAGAGCTGCTATTCGAGAAGCTTGTCTGACTTGTTGTTTGAGAGGGTGTGATTGGGAGACGTGTTCCGTAGTGAGCTTATTAATTAAACATCTAGCGGTCAGAGCATGCCAGGGTAACCTATTTGATCAGCTCGCAAAGGGGAACATTTGAAAAGGTCTCGCGAAAAATGCATTATTGTTTTAAAAGCCTCATGAATTTGATTTTTTCTGAGGAAAACACTATAAATTGTATTCATTACAGCCATGTTCAGCCTATCAGGACATTGAAAAAGCCTTCAGAGCGATTGATGTCAGTCGGAGCGGATTTGTGTCTTTGGATTACTTTAAGTCAGTCGTAAATGGCTTTATATTTCCTTTGCCAAATGAAACTTTTCAGGAGCTAATGAATAGGTAAGAATCATATTATTTTCTATGGGGACGTTTTTTAGCACTGCTGCCTTATAACTTTATTATTGCTTTCTGTGACTGCCATCATTAATCCCCCTTACTTGTGCCCGTGTTGCTGTGTGTATGGCGCAGTATGTGAAAGCTGATACAGCTGGGTGTCAAACCGAGTTTTTTGCAGCAAGGCGTATAGGTTTAACGGAGTAAAAGCTTTACGTTACTGCTGCTCACAAATTTGTATTTAATTTCCTAAAGGGAGCATTACTCTCTTGCATTCAAATGACTAGTGATGTGGGATGGTGTGAATTTGCTGGAAGAGCGGCTCCACGACTGTTAGCACCATATTTGCATGGTGACAGTGTGACTCTGCAAGCTTCTCCTTTTTAAATGTGTTGGTGTGGCGAGGAAAAGAAAGCAAGAAGTGAAACTAAAGAATGAATGATCTAATGTGAAAGCTTTCACTCTGCACTGCTCGCTGTCAGTCACGGAACAAGGTAACTGAAGGGGGGCTCCCGTGCTGCGTAATAACACAACTGCGTGCCCGGAAATCCGAATTTAAACTGAGGCCAACGTCTTTCCAACCTGGGTTTTGACGTTGTAAAGATTCTTATTAAAACTGCTGTGAAGGTTGAGGAACCGTGACAACTCCTGGATTCAAGTCAACGTACAGTTTTACTTTAACGGGGCATCTTTGCAGTATTATGACCAAAGCTCAACTCGCCTTGCGGGCAGTGTACTGTACCAAAGATTAATGGATAGAAAACATTTTCCAGCCCAGCCTCAAGGACCTCAGCAAACAAAGCTTAGGCCACAGGACATTTTCCAGAAGATGATTTCCTGAACGTGATCACTTCAGCATATGCTGACCAGCTTCCTAAACTCATATTTCCTTTCTGAAGTCAAAATGTCACAGAAATGTATGGGTTTGTGGTTTTTGGTTAAATCTACACCAGGATCTCTCACGATTAATCTTTTGTACTCAGAAACCAAAAACTGTGAGAAGAAAACTGCCAGAAAATGCTTTATACTTGTTGGCAACTGTGCCAAGGGCATATGGCCAGTCGAAGAGAAAGGAAGAACAACTTAACTCTTACGCAGCGTTTTTACTCCAAAACGTTGCTTAAGCTTCCACCAAGAGGACGAGGCACCCAGGTCGCAGCGTGAGGGGGTCAGTAACCACGTCGTGCATTACTGCTCAGTGAGTCCACAGTTTGGAGTTTGTTTCAACCGTTGGAAGAGTAGAACCATCCGTAAATAATCAGTTGAGTTATTTTTTTGTCTTTATAGGCACTCGTTAGCTGCAAAGAGCTCGGTGCAGACACGGGTTTTACGGCAGCAGGTGCTGTAGGAGAGTGTCATCTGCAGTAACCATATTGCTCCGCGCACGCAGCGGATAAATCTGATTTGCTCCTAGTCATTCACAGTGTGATATAACAATGATCAACTATTACTTTGTCCAAAAATTGCTATTACGGGTTTTGGTTTGTTTTTTTTTTTTCAATTCATGTCACTTGCTAGTTTAAATCTGAAAGTAAATCTTACTCTTAAGAGCAGTTGCATAATGGAAAGATTTCTGCGTGTGTTCTGCCACTGGAGCTTTCTCTAGCATTTGAAAAATACAGCGACGTTTTAATGATGTTGTAAACAGAAGTGTTCAAGCCTATGTACGCCATGTCTCTTAGGTGATATTTCTCAGATAATGTAATTCAAAAGATCCACCAGGTGAATGGAACTGCAGCAAAAGTTCCTCATAGCCATCTCATTCTAATAATGAAGTAGCTTCGTTGTGGTTGATAATAAATGTAATAGTAATTGATCAGCAAGGGACATGATTTCAAGGTTTTTAAGATTCTGTTTAAATAATATGACAAGAGATGTGCCAGGGAGCTGTTTGTAAGAAATAATACATGACAGCATTTTATGGTTGTTTGAGGTATTTACGTCTCATGGGCTCCCGGTATAAAATTCAGGGCCTGTTGAAGTTGATGCAATTTTGCCTTAGACTCCAGCTAGGACTTCATCCTTGACTGGTTTAGGACCGGATTGCCCACGCGCTTCTCTCTCAGCGCACGTCCTCGCTGCAGCAAGATCACGTACAGCAGAGGCAGACCACTGAGGTGCGCTTCATTCAAAGGACATCGCTCGTCTGAGTCCCCAGTCCCCTGAATTCCATCACTTCTACTCTCGAAAATCCTTTCGCTCAGAAGTAAAACGTTGTGAACTTGAGATTACATAAAGGGTTGCGTAGGCTGGAGCAATTAATTTCACAGCATTTCAGCGCTCCTGTGTGAGAAATATTTTGGTTGTGTTTTGGGGCTTTGCTGTGGACTGTGTCCCTTTGCAGGCTGAGGCGGGGAGTGGAGGGGATTCTTCCTGACAGCTCCGAGCAAGTCACAGATGAGCAGCATGGAGGCTTTGCCCACCGAGGGCCTCACTTGTACGACTCTTTCCTGGGGGCTGCTGGGATTTCTAATGGGTGGCTTGTCTTTGTGATATGAGGTGAATCATTGTGCTCAGTCCATCAGGACAATTAAAAATGCTCGGGCAGTTTTCAGCCGCGGAGGTAGAACTTTCTGCCTTAGCCTCAAGCTTCGTTTCTTTAATTTATGTTTTATATAAAAGTATCAGGTGCTGAGGCACTGATGGTTACAAATTTCTCAGTGGGTAGTATTTTGTAAAGAATCACTACGAGACGATAGGTCACGTGGCTTTACCAGGTATCCATGTTGTTACAGCTCTAATCAGTCAATTTTTTTTTTTAATTATACCTTTCTGTAATACTTGGATATAATCATGCGCATACTTCCAAAAATCCGGGCAGAATTTATTGTTGTTCCTTTAATAAGTTAGCTGGCCTGCTATAGTAGATAAAATGCAGGTTTACCGCTCACTAAATGTGTGCGTTTTTCCTGGCCCTACAGTGGAGTGATCTTCCTATGCCTCAGTTATTTCACCTGTGGCATCTAGACACTGTACTTGCTGCCCTTCCAGCGCCGCTTGAAATCTGAGCATTATAACTATAAAGAGGGATTGTTTTCCAATTTGGGGGAAAAAAAGGGGGAAAAAAAAAAAAAAAGCCAAAGTCCTCCCTCAGGTTGTTTTTTTTTTTTTATTTCCACTGACAGCTTTGTCTAAATAGGGCCTGATTCAACTTGGGTCCACGAGACAATGCAGGGGAGTCCCTCCTCCTCCTCCGCTGCGGCGCCGGATCATCCCCCTCCGTGGCAAACCTGCAGGAGACGAGCGCCGTGTTGGCCATCGCGGGTGGCGCTGACCGAGCCCCACCGCCCCCCGCCCGCCCGCGGCCCCTCGGAGGCCGACCGGTGGCACCACCAGTCACACCAGACCTTCACACGTCCGCCTCGTGTTCCTGCTCCCCCGGGGTTTGGCGCGGCCGGTGCCTGCAGGGCTTTGGGCTCGGAGGTGGCACCGGAGAGGTCTGTTGCGCTGATTGACGCAGCTTCGCCTGGTTGCTCGTTTTCAGTGCAGAATTGCTCTCCGCAGTGTGATTGGAGTGATTTAGGAGACCACAGACGTTTGAGTGCGGAGGGATCTCAGTTGGGGGCTCAGAATAACAGTTGTTATCTTGGCCTTAATTTTAAAGATCATCTGTTATTTCACACTGTTTGTTTCATATTCATTTATCCAAGACAATAATCAGATATGAAATATCTCTCCTTCCCACAGCTTTTTTTTAATAACCCATCCTTCAGCAGCGTTGTTGGCAAAGCCCCTCCCCGCAGGGAATGAAACGGCTCCCCCGGGGAAACGCGGACGCCAGCGCTGCCTCCGTCTTCCCTTCCTTGGAGTCGCTGGTGCCGGGCCCTTCCCAGCCCCTCCCGGGCTCTGGTGCAGTCGTGTGCAGTGGGAGATGCTCAGCCCTGGACCATCGGAGCCGTGGCACCTGCGTGCGACCTGCAGTCGGGGCCGCAGTACAAAGTCAGGTTAAATAAAATACCCCGGCCATCGGGTTGCGGTTGACCAACCCCTGAACGCTGTGATTCTTGAAACTTTGGGGTTTTAGCTTTGTTGACTGAGCTTGAGAAACTGCCAGGTAGTCAAAAAAAAAGAACAAAAACCAAACCTGGAGGTTTTTTGGAAGAGATCCAGGAAGTCTTGCACACCTCTGGCTGCATTGGGTAATTTTTTTTAGCTTTGTCCTATGCATCCTGGATTAGCAACTGCTTTAAACACCATCTGCCACCATTTTAAGGAGCATTAGGAGTTTTTAAAGCTTTCCTGCGATGACTAGGGTAGCGAGTCAGCACGTTTCTGATAATTTGTGAGGGATGCAATTGCCTACAAAGGCCCATCGGAGGTAGGAGTGCCTTTGGCCGTGCGCGGTGGAGCTTTCCGCAGCACCCCAGGCAGCGGTCTGGGGGCCGTGGGATCAGCTCCTTATCGACGTCAGTGCGATTATTTATGGGATATGATACCAGTTAACCTCCCAGGATTTTAAACGTGGTTTATCGCTTCCAGTACTCTCAAAGTTTTCAAATTTGGATACAGTGAACATCGTAACATTTAAAAAACTCAGCGTGCTCTTCCCCTTAGTTAGTCTCTCTGCCGTTACGTGTAAATAATGAGAAGGGATGCATTAAATACTACCTCATTCTAGACATCTGTAATGTGAATGTCTACGCCTGAACTGCTCCTCCTAGACCCCATTTTATAGTCACTGGAGAGAAACAACGGGCAGGATTCATCTAACCAGTTTTAGATGTCTGCTTTGGGGTGAGATGAATCCTGTCCTGAAAGCGCCTGTTTCTCCCCAGTGACTATAAAGGGAACTTAGAGCGACTCGCTCAGGTGCAGGCATGTACTTTTGGCTCGATGAATCCTCACTTGGGGTCTAGTTCTTCCACACTTAGACGTTTGGAATTGCGAAAGCAAGTTGGCCCAGTTCACATATTCAGTAGCAAAGACAAGCTGTGCAAGCTTACTCTAATTATGAATGTTGCACACATCGGTATTGTAATGGTGATGTGATGGTCTAATTCTAAATTCTTCTTGGAATGTAGAGTTTTTTAATAAGAAAATCTTTTAAAACTGTTTTTTCAAAAAAAATCAGATTTGGACTGGAGGCCACACGTAAAATTGCTCGGCAACAATTTTTAGAAAAACTCCGAGATCCTGGGAGCACCTTTGAAAGCAGGCGGGCAATTCCTATTAGGGAAAAAGACAAGCAGGAAGCTCCTCTTTCACGTGTGTAACCTGTCATATACGTATTTATTGAAAACGGGAAGCGTATCCACTCGGTGGTCACCCTTGACTAAATTCAGTTAAAAAAATCTTTCGGCAGTTCTTTCTCTAAGTGCACTCTTATTTAAATCCCATCAAACCCTCTGTCTTAACGAGGTGATTTACATTCCCTGCTCTGAGAAGAACGCAGGGAGCAGAAGAGGGTGAGACATGAAAGCTTTGCAAAAAGTGTCTGTTTTCCTCCTGCAGAGTAAATCCAGCTCGAGGAGCCGAAGCTTTCTCCACTGACGCTGTTCCTCAGAGGCCGTGCAGATACATCCACGAGGCTTACCCCCCTTTTAAAGCAGGCGTTCCCTACGCTTGGTGAAGTACCAGCAATTATTTTGGGGGGTCGCGTTGGTTAATTACTCTTGCGGCTAAACGTCCGTGTCTCATATCTGCCTCAAAGTAATCTGGAGGTTGCCAGGCTTTGTTTTCTGTTACAGCGGCACGCAGAGTCTGTTTTCCAAGTTTCTTTAACGCGGATATGTGCAACTGGGGACTAAATAATCTGTAACAACCTCTCTGATAAACAAAAATTATTTACCTCCTACAATTTCACTGGAAGTCGCGGTGGCCAGTTCTTTAATCATCTCTGCGGCTGCCTTTGAACTCATGCTAGTTTTTCTGTGTATTTTATGAAATGTTATGACAGAAATGAGAATTGGTGCTTTCAGAGAAGTTGCCCTGGTACCAGAAAAATAAATAACGTAACTTCTCAGATACTGCTAAGTGTTCCCCTGCTTCTGCATCCAAGGATTGCCTGAGTCCCTTGTGCCTAAACATCATACTGGCAATTTATTTATGCTTTGATTATATATTATGACCTGCAAATCTTTAAGAGTAACTGCTCCTTATAATTAAGATTCCTCTTCTATTCTGGCATGTTTTCTCCATTTCTCATTGTCGAGTTTTATTATCAAGCTTAGTCTTTGCTTGCACTCATTCTTCCCACACATGCTGTGTCAGTGGTTTGTTCTCTTCATCGCTTTACTATTCCGTTTGTCTTTCAGCTGTCTATGGCCATCTGATGTTTTCAAGTTTGGGGTTTCTTTTCCAGGTTATTTGTACGTCTGTGTATGTATATAAATATATATAGAAAGAGAGAGGGCGAGCTGTGTTTACTCTTTTTATACACACACGCACACAGAAACACGTGGACATGTACTTGTGTGCATGGAAAGGATGTATAGCACAGGGCTAAAGACTTGCAAGACCACGTTAGAAACACGCCTACGTGATGGTGGGTTATTATCTACAATTCCATCGGAAGGCTTCTGTTATCTGTCATCACCGTTGTTTGACATCTGCCGCTTGCATCCACAGGGATCTCATCTCTCAGTCAAAAGGCCGTGCCCCGGGGTGCAGTAAGACACCCCGTTGCCTCGGGCACCAGCGCGGGCAGGGCCCCGATGCCTGCTGTGCCTCTGGCAGAGTCCTGGACATCCCTCTTGGCTGCCCCTTCCAAGGGAGGGACCCAGGCGTGTTGATTTGCAGCTGTTGGCACCCTACACTGAGCGGTCCCGTTGGGTATCTCAGTGTTGGGTGTTCAATCCCCGTTATGCAGGGTCCCTCCCCACACCTGGCTCTGTGTCCCCTCTCCCCACTCTTCCTCCTGCGCAGGGCAGTCTCCGGGCCCAGCGGCATCACCTCCTCTTGTTGCCTGCCCCAACCTATCAAGCGTGGCACCTCCCAGACGCGCTGGATTCCTTACTGGTAAAATGCGATGCGATGCCTACGGGCTTTGGCACTTAACGCAGAAGGCGTGCCGTGAGAAACGTTCAGTCTCATGTGAGCAGCACCAACAAAGTCCTCTGGGATCTCGTATTTCCTTTTCACACTAGGATCTGCAGAGCGACGTTTCACAAGCGCTGTTCTCCTGCTCAGCTGCTCTACAGGGTAGTTCAGCAGAGCAGCGATCTCACCCGTGAACTCATTAGTAATGTCTAAACACGTGAATTTGTAACATTCCTAAAGATTTTTGTAACTGTGTGAGCGGGTTTTCAGCTATTGTGAAAACCCCACGTAAAGACATCTCCTCGTGTCTCAGAGTTAATGAAAGTTTCTTGGTCTTGTTTTTGGTTTTGGTTTTTTTTCAGGAGATAGAAGTAGATTTGAACTTGAATGTCTGCTGTTCCGGGACTTAAATACCTTCTGCTCCTATCTAAAAGGTTTTCACAGGTTCGTGCAGCATGTGTCTGATTCTTCAGCACATCACTGCCCCGCCCACAAGCAGCTGCCTCTGCCCTTTTTTCTTCCAGCTGATGTTTTTTCTGAGTTATTCCTGACATGTTGGGTTGGTTATTCTTGACTGTGCTATTGGTCCCCACTCGCTAATCCATATTCTGAAACCAAAATCCCAACCTGGTCTCAGTGCTTCCTAATGTGCAAGCTAGAAATATAATGTTCCCTGTAACTATACCTCAAATTTGACTTTAAAATGTTCAGTCAGGTTGTTGATTTATAAAAGATGAGTGAAGGACCCTTTGATGTTCTTTTGTGAGTCGTGCAATATTTTGTGATTTACTTTAAAACTCAGATCCTAAGAAAAAAAAAAAATGGTTATATGAGTGGCTCCACAACAAAGAAATATTGATAAAACAACTTCTGTAGCCTCCTGGAATGTTTTCAGAAAGTTTCTCCGTATATTCTGAAACACAGAAACAAATAATTCAAGTGGGCAATATTCAGTATAAATTATTTAAGCTTTTTTTAAATTTAAAAAAAATGATTATATGTTATTTGCATACATTCCGTTACATGGAGTGCCCCGTTTATAGTCCTCAATCACATGTAGTGTCCCAGTCACCAATAGCATTGCAATTGGTGTCCATCCTATTTTTTTATGACTTTCAGAGTCGCATTGTGACAGGATAAGACTGCACCTTAATCTGAGATCCAGCATCGTGGGAAAGAAGGGAGGTGTCACCACCGTGAACATCCCAGTTCGCTGCCTCGCCCGGAGCACACGTCCCCGTTGTCCCCGTGCGCGCAGGAGGAATTACAGACGAGATGAATCTCTCTTGATGAAGGGATGAAATCAGTGTGATGGGCAAAGTTAATGAGAATCAGAGCTGCGTGGTAATGATTATAAACCCACCCGGTGTAAACGGAGTGCTGTCGAGTATTTGCAAGAAGTTCATGTTTGCAATTTGTCTTCTGCCAGGTGGGCTGTAACGCGTGTGGCGCTGACAGCGGGTCCCTGCTGTTCCGTATTTCACTCCAGTTCCAAAAGCACCTTCTGACTTTTTCCAGACTTTGGGCTGCCTGTTTGTGTTCGGTTCTGGAAGATGAGCTTTCGATGGGGATTGTCTATCCTTACCAGCCCTCCCAACCTCCAGGACCGTGCTCCACCGCCCTCCTGACCGCTTTGATGGAATGGCATGGCGTGCACATCCCCTGCGCGGGATCCCGTGATCATCCCCTCAGTGGACAAGCTGGATTTTTTTTTTTATTACTTTGATTTGCTACATATTGCAGTTCTTAAATTGTGGACTGTTTGTTCCTGAATTGAATGGGCAGATAATAGACTGAAAAAATTAAAGCTCTCAGTCTGGTTGACACAAGCGAAAGGAGCGCTGGGCATATCTTTGGAAGTGTGATTGGCATTTTTTATTAGATGGTTTTATATAGATGATATATCACAATTTATTTCTAATATAATTACATAAAAAACGTTCTTTTTAGTTCTGCAGTATTTCATCTGTACACACATATATACGACCACAGAAGGAAGGAATTCACCTCGCAGTTTATAGGATAAGAAATCAGTTTCCTACATTGCAGGAGATAATAATAACGCCGCCAGCACTCAGGCCATGATTCAGTAAGGCACTTTACTACATGATTTTAATTCATTTACTGAACTGGAGCATTACTGAATGAAATTGTTAACAAAGGCAGAGGTATTGGAAATACTTGGAAAGACAGGCTGAAGAAAGAATTATTGAATCCCCAGCATCCGGAGGCTCCCGTAGTGAAAGAAATGCGTGTAAGGGTGGTTTATATTTATACAGAACATTATGGGGTTTTTTGTTGGAACAGACCAGTACATCCCCAGTCACATCACTGACGCTGGACTGACTTAGATAATGATCTGGGCAATAAAATTAAATTCTTTTGAATAAATAAAATTGAATTTGCAAGGTAGCCAAGTAAGCAAATGCAGTCTGCTTAATAAACTGTGACGCGGTGTATCTTAACTCTCCCATATTATCTAAGGTTTGAACAAAATGTAATTTATTTTTATCGTAACAAATATTTCATCTTCATGGCTAAGACCCAGTCATTCTGCACAATTGTTTCTTGTGAAGTACAAGCTGTCTTTTGTAGCTTCAGCACCAGATTCCCTAACTTATTTACTGGGGGAGGTAGGTATATTATCAGGTTTTGCTTCCATATGATTTAATGCAGTGACAACAGTCTCTAAAGAAAATTCAAATACCAGATAGTAGTTTCACAAGACCATTATCTTTTGATTGCCAAACTTTAAAGTATTTCCCAGACCAACTGATGAAGTAAATAATTGCTCATCCTCTGTATTATTACTGCCACCCTGGATCTCTGTGGGGGACTAAAGGGAAACAGAATTTTCTTAGGGTGAATTTTATGAACAGAAAGATATTTGTGTAGTGCTTAGCCAGGAAAGCTGAGTCGCTGAAGGAACTATTTACTCCTCATTTTTCTGTTATTGTTCCAAAGCCTTTATTCCACTCTTTCTTCTTCCCCCCCCCCTATCTTTCCTAGGGCTTATTTAGAGAAAAGAAAAAATTAAAAAAGAAAGTAAAAGTTCAGGAACAAATGTAAAACTATACAATGCAATAGACAGTCATAGAAAAGAGTTGGTACAAACCCATATTTAAAACTCTCCTACATAAATTACAGATATTACTTGTCATGGGAACTGAGAGAAAAACTATCCCTTACGTGTAGCAAACGAAGAGTATTCTGATTCTGTTGCTTGAAGACATCCCTTGCCTCTTACCTCACAGTCCAGGTGAGTGCTCACTGGCACGACAACGCGACTGGGCACCAGGCCCTGGGTAAAGACTCTCCCTGAGGGCTGGGTCATCCTCAGTAGCCAGGTCAAGAAGCCAGTAGACCCAGCCTAGCAAGACAGCTTGTTTAAAGGGTGCAGAAAAAGATGCAAAGGAAACCTGAGAAAGAGAAGATCCAACGGCAGTAGGTCTCAGATGCTCTGGATTACCACACCGCTGTCATCAGAATTTCTCAAGATGCACCATGTACTTATAAATTCATCTTTAACTGAAATATCTGTAACGACCCAAGTGTTTGCATTTACTCTGGCCTCACGGACCCTCACGCCCGTGGACAGCACCTGGAAACTCAGCCCTAGAAAAATCTGTGCTCAAACATCAAGTGTTTACTTGAGTTTTTGGTTGTTGTTCTAAGATAATCATGAAGAAAATCTGCCACAGATGAGTGAGCCCTGATAAATTTAGGCTCACATGCTGTCTGTGAAGATGCTGAGAGCTCTGTTAGTGTCTAACAACAGGCATCACGAGATGGACTTTTACGTGGACTTAAGGCAATGCTTGGGGCGTGTGGTAACAGCAACTTAGACTCAACCGAGTCAAGTTCGCTCAGACCCAGCAACTATTTGGTCAGATGCAACTTTGTGTGACTGTTGGTTCCAGAGCAGGTAAGGAATGAGCTGCGGCTGATGAACTACCTGGGCGTGAGCCGCTCTGTGCAAAGCAAGTTTGCATTTCCATTTGCCAGCAAACTGAGTCATCTGCCCCAAGGTAGGGGGAAGGTCACCAGTTCATTCTCATGGTGTCAGTGTTGTGTCCCGTCAGTGTCCCAGCTGTACGGTCACTGGGCACCGGAGCGTATGCCAGCTGCTGGAACAGCTACAGACTCTCCGTGCCGTAGGTCAGGATTATCCAGCAGTGCAGAATGGCCTGCTGGGATCAGCGTTGCTTTAGGAAATGTTTGCATCGGGTTTTTGGTGGTGTTTTTTGGGGTTTTTTTTAATCTCAGAAACAAGATGGAAAGAACACAAGAAACGACCTTCGTCATGTTTTCCATAACTCGGTGTTTCAGCTGAAAGATAAAGACTCCCAGGAGGTAACTGAGATAATTGATCCAGAACAGACTGAACACTTCGACTACCACGGATTTTTAGACTTGTTTGAAGAAAAAAGAATCAGTAGTAAGTGTTTACTTTCAGTTCTCTAGTCATAACCTCTTTCATAATGGCCGTGGCAACATGCTGGATTGTGTTCTGGTAAAACGCTGTGCTCTGCAGACAGTTTTTATCTCAGTACGTTTGCCTTCATTCCAGCAGCGGAATAATCATAATCAGTACTTCCAGACTGTATTTTTCTGAAGCATCAGTTGGAAAGCTGTCTCACGGTTACTGGGGGGTTTTGGAAGCTCCAGCAGAACCGCTGGCTCCTGCATGTGTGTGCAGCAGAGGAGGAGCAGTGGTAGTAGAACTTCTTAACTTCCCCTGGTCAGATCTGCTTTGCTGACGTTTCACTGTCTCTTGTTTTATCTATTATTCTTTATAATATACACTGGTTCCAAATATATGCCCTGTACTACGCGGACGCTGCATATTCTCCTGGGTACAGCTTTGGCACCTTCTGAATTTGCAGTTGTTTAATAACGTTTTCCTTTAGAACCGTTCACCGAAAGTGCAGAGGTTATAAGCTGGAACCCACAGTCGATACTCCTGTGCTCTGTGTCCATTCCCTTTGACAGAAATAAGTCTTTTTTTTTTTTTTTTCTTACCGAATTATTCTAAGAAATAACCCAAACTGCAGCTTGCAAATCTACTCCCTAATATTAATAATTGTCAATACCCATTCTCTTTTAGGCTTGCGTTAATATGTCAACTGACTTAACTCCATATTTAGCTTTCTCTGGGTTAGTCTGGACTCTGAGAGGTATCAAAGGAGAGCAGTAGCATCAAGATAGGTACAAGCAGCACAAAAGGAAGGTCCCATTGAGCGCCCTGAATGGTGTGCATTGCTTTGAAACGCTTTGATGTTGGGAGCTGAAACAGGCTGCTTTCCACTTCGATGGCTCCAACAATAGCAACGTTTGATGCAGCAGCTCAAGGCCCTTCCAGCTGGTTTTGAGTAGAATAATGCTCTGGCTTAAATTCTGGGGCAAACTTTTTAGTAGCTGTAAAATTAACGCGCTGGGGAAAATGCAAATGCCGACCGTGTCTACGCGTGCAGCTGGTGCGCACACTAAGTGGGATTTACCAACTAAGCTGGTTAGACTCCAGCTAGAGATGTTCCCAGATAACTACCCGGGTTTTGACATTTAAAATAAGCATCCCAAATGAAGTAAATGCTGGCACGAGGGCAGGCAGGTGGAGGAAATGTCAAACATCACAGGACATTGTCATCTCGGGGTGAAACGCCACCGGGGTATGGCAGTAACCGCGCGTGACCCTGGCAGCTGTGGTTTCACGCGCGGAGAGTGACTCTGCCCGGAGGAGCAGGTCTGCTCCGCACTCTGGGGCTGGGTTTGAGCCCTGCTCTTGGCGAAGGGCAGCTGCAAGGAAGCCCGAGTGTTTGGGAATCCTTTTGGTTTGTCCTGGGTGGCGATGCCAGCTCCATCAATACGGCTCATCCCGTAGAAGAGGCAGATTACAGGATGTACAAATAAGAGGACAACTTTTTCAAGAAATCTCTTGGGGTTTACCATTCTCTCGGAAATAATTTGGTCAGAGGAATCTTAAAGGCAGCAATGGGCAGAACCAGAACCTGGAGTTTTAGGTTGTAATTCTGTAACTGATAACGGAGTTGATTTTCAGTATGAGTTGGTCTTCCAACAACAGATTTCTCATTTTTGGACATTTTCTCATGTGGCAACATTGTCACAGTTTAACCTCAGGGACACTTTTTAAAAATTTATTTATTTCCTGCATTGCTAATTAATTCAGTTGTTAGGTGGAGGAGATCCTTTCAGATAAAATCACAGAAAATTGAAAATGTTTTCATAAGGCTCTGCAGTCCTGTGATCCTAAGGGTACTGGCACTGTTAACAGAAGTCATCTGAGACAAGTCCTACGGCTGTGCTGTCCGTCTTTGTCAGATCAATGATTTATGAAGTGAGTTGATATTTCGTGAGTTGTAGCAGATCTAATGGAATTATTTTTCTTACCATATCTTTCTTCCTGTCTTTTTGCATGACAGCTATAGGTGGAGGCATTAAGTATTTTGGTTTGCCTTAACCATGATGAAAAGTTCGGTGGAGGAGATGCCCCATTCCTCGTGTGGTCAGCTTGTAAATCCCTTATTTATTCTCATAACAATTCCATGTTGGAAACTCTTGTGAGTTTGACATTATTTCAGCATTTCAAAGGTAAGACAAGACTTTTTGACCAAGGAACAGCTGATGTGCTGGAAATCCAAGACATTATTGGACATTATTTAGTATTTCCAAACACAGTGCAATGCAAAATTAATGTTATGTCTTCCCTCATTAGACTATTGTTGTAAAGAACAAGGAATTGAAATTTAATATTGCCAACGTGAAATCTCATTTTCAATACGAGCAGGGTCCTGAAAGTGGGGAGTTGAAAGAGCTACAAGCATGGGGAGCATGGGGTCAAAATATCTATGTCCAAAGAGGAGGGAATTGTATTAGGCATTTTATTGCAATAACATTTCAGTCGGGTTATAACTGGGTCTAATCTACTCTCTCAGGAGCTCTAGTTTTCTCTGCTTACAGCCAGTGACTTTCAGAAAGATGTGGAATTCTTTCCTACGTCTGAAAACATAATAGGAAAATCAAAGAAATCAGCTCCAGTCTGACCCTTACAACCCAGTGTCCTGCTGATCATTGTGCGCGAGGAGCAAACACAACAGCATCAATAGGATGTGGCTTTTGGAAAATAATCTTTGATCCTGAAATATGAATGAGCATGAGCGCGATCAGTAAAACCAATTCTACTGTATGCATTTTCCTTTCTGTAAAGGTCTTAGAGAAAACTTCGGGTGCTATGCATTCGGTTCATAAAAGTCATGTTCCCAGCACAGTGTGCTGTAACTATGTGCTTTCACCATCTGTCAGTTTTATAGCTCTGTGTTGTGTAGTATATAATTAGTGGTCATTGATCATGAACAAGTAATTATCCTCTGAATTACCTGGGACTCAGCAGTTATACAATTTTCTGAATAATGTTTCTACCGTTATTTGTGTCAATGAGAGAGATCTGCACTATAAGAAACGCCAGGAATTACTGCTACTTTGAATTGGAAAATGGTCTCTACTTGAAATTCTAAACATTCCCTATCAGAAAATAATATAGAGTAAGGTAATGGGCGGCAAACTGTTAAGGTTTAATTCATTCATCATTGTGGTCAACGGCTGGTTTGCTTTTGTTTTAAAAGGATGGAAGACAAGCCTTGTGAGACCAGCCTAGCAAAACGCTGAGGCTGTGCTCCAGCAGCGCCCAGGCAGAAGCAGGGATAAAGGCCTTTAGGGGCTGTGTCACCCCGAACGTGGAGCACGTGGAGCACGTTTGCATGACAGAGCCGTGGCCCTCCTGCGAAGTGAGGTGTCTATGTTCAGCGAAGCGAGGCATGCAACACCAAAAACGGGAGGAGTCTGGACTCTTTTGATAGGAATAGCACCTAAAACGTAATCTGAAAGAGAGGGTTTGGATTCCCTTGTGGAAGACGTTCAGGGACGTACAGCGCTGTCCGTGTTCGGGGCGTCGTTCACGCCGTGTTATTAATTCTTCTGTAGTAGAGGTTTCCGAAGGCACCTGCTCCTACAGTGTCGTCCATCAGGTTAATGCTCTAGAGCTGGTGACTGCACTGGAGAAGAAATGTAATTCTTCTGAAAAGATGGAGAGACGTTCTAGTCAGCAATGCGGTCGGTGGGCTGCTCGATGGGAGAAGTGTTTGGCTGCAGGATAAATGAGTAACAATATAGCTAACGAGGTTAAAACGGCTCATCCACAGGTGAGCAGATGTTTTGAAAAATGCCCTTTGCTGTAATCTACTGTTCGAGCTGTCGTTCTGTGATTTAGCCTGACTCCTTAAAAATATGTTCTGACTCGTGTCTTTTCACCAATCCGTATTTCTTTGTTTCAAATGTGTCGTTAATCTTTATGTTAAATCCTATTTAAGACTATCCTAGGAAAACGTTGTGGATTATGCAGAGAAACAGTGGATGGCACTGTTCATTCGCTGCTCTAAAGTGGTAAGAAATGCCAGGTTTTAAAAGGCTGTATTTAAAATAATAATAAGAAAAAAAAAAAAGTAATTGACTCCTCTAAATGCATACGCACTGGTCTTAAGACTCTCACATCTGTGCTGGGAACGCCATAACCAGATCGGGGATTTGGCGCGGGCGCTTTAAGGGACAGGGGGTTTTTGAGCGAAAGGTGATGAAGTGACTGAATTACATCCTGAATTCCAGCGGTTCAGCCACATCGGTCTCGTTTATTTGCGACGGTACTTCTGCTTTGGGGGGCTTCTGCCGTAATTGGACTTGTGCATCGCTGTGACTCATCCCGCGGCACTCGAGGCCGACGCTGCTCTCGCGGCGCCTGGCACGCCGGCCCCAGATGGCTTCCTCGAGGTGACATTCCGGCTGGGGAAAAGGGGGAACCGTTTTTGAGGGCATTTGGAAGCCTTTTACACTCACAAAGCAGATGTTGCTCTGTTGTGCTCACAGCCATTTTCTGTGGGAAGGCGACACTGGTTTGAGCGGAGCAGAGCTGCACAATTGCCAGAAAATGGAGACTCTTCCCCCTCCCTCTCACCCCCCTGACACTTTCTCCCCTGCAGCGTATACGATGTGGATTAGGTTTCTCAAAAGAAATGAAAGCTTTGATTTCTTCCTTTGTTTGGTTTTGGTGTTTTTTCCCCCCAGAAGGAACACATTGAGGCACTTGATATGTTAAGTTACAGGTGTATTTTGCCACAGGTGTTTTGGGTTTTTTTTAATGTCATTGTAGATAGAACAGGCACTTGGAATAAGAGGAGTGCAGGGAATGCCATGCGTGCCCAGCACAAGGACAGGAGCCTGCTGCTTCCATCCAGGAATGCCCCAAAGCTTCATGAACATGAATGAAATCCTGGAAGGCTGAACTGCTCAGGGAAGCAGCGACACAGTGATGACAAGGGCTCTGATTCATGAGCTCTGCTGATTGATACAGGAATGATTTAAGAGGGTAATTTAACAGTCCCGGGGAACGACCGACACGACCTCTGCACTGGAAGTTACCCCCAGAATAACAGGAGGGGCTGAACACGCGGTGTGTCTGCTCCCGGGCTGCCAGGGCTCGCGTCCAGGAGCCTTAACGTCGTATTCACTTACGTCCATAGGCCAGGTTAAACAAGGGCTCTCGCTCCTGACTTCTGCCAGGTTTAGTTGGGCAGTGGCTGTGACTGTAGCTCCCTCTTCCACCAGTTCAGGTGAGTCTGGGTCATCGAACAGGTCGGTGTGGGATGAGCCGAGTTTCCTCCAAGTGCCCACCCTGTAACTGAAGCGTTAATTACAGGGGGCGCTCAGGAAGGTACGGGAGGTTTGTCCTTAGGCTCCTTCTAGAGTCCGTGGAGCTCTTCCAGGCAACGGCGCAGGGTTTAAGCTGGGTTCGTGCTTTCTCTGTAGGCTACAGAAGGAGCCCGGGAAGGCTGGTCCCCAGGCCTAAGGAAAGCCTTCTGAGTAACGCCCGTAGCTCTAGATGGAAGGGAAATGTGTCACTTTGATCATCTTTGCCTTAAGATATTTCTATTATGCATTGTTCTCAACCTCCCAAATTATTTAAAATTCTTATTTTATCCAGGTTATGCTATAAATACAAGGATAACTCTTCTGATGGAATCTTTTACAAGATGCTTTTGGATAACTTAAAAGTTGCTATTCTTTCTGGTGACTTAAATGGTATCAGCCCACATGTATCAAAGGAAAAACAACAGAGAGAAGAAAAAAGGCAAACAGAGCTTTCAAAAAGGTACTGTTATTACAGACAATTTTCTATTTAATGTAAAGAAAAAAAAATACGTATAGAAAGGAGACTTTCAGATAGACTGAGGATACATGCTGGCTTTCTAATGGTAAGTACTGTCCTGGGCTGATCTCTCATTTCACAGAGATATATTCAAAATTGCACAAGACTCAAAGCATTGCATCAGGAGAGCAAACACATGTGGATCAGTCATCAAAGACTCCAGGATTCGGGTAAAAATGGTTGAGCTCACTTTGCAGGGTCCACAAGCATTATATCTCACTGCATCATTCGAAAATTGGGGGTTTGCCCTCTAGATAACATCTGAGGAGTGAGCCTGTGATTTTCTGTAGAACCAGCGCAGCTCATTATTCAGGAGCTGGATCTGAACATCCTCAGAGGCTCAGGAACTCTGGCACACACACGGCTGTGGCTGCTGCAGCCCATGGCGACAGCCTCCACCTGAACCAGCATCGCGGTATTGGCATCCAGGGTGCAGGGATGTATCAGCTATCGATTCTCCTCGCTTTTTACTTTTCAATGAATGTAAATATCTGCATAATCCGGGGTGGCAACAAGAAACTTTCCCTTGTGATGGGATGAGCTTCTCTTAAAAATATTTTTTTTTCTTATATTTGCACGCTCTACATGTACGGTCAGACCTGGAACACATCGCTTGAACGCAGGTACTGCTTTCCTCCGATACCTCCATGGAGGCCTGCTCACGGCCTCTCTTCCCTCTTTGTTAGGCTGGTATGCCATAAAAGAGAACGCCCCACGCATTGCCCTGGACTCTCCCCAGACTTCTTTGTTTCCTGTTCCACAAACTGACCTCTTGGTGTTTAATCCCCCATCTGAATCCCCGTCAGAGCAGCTTTGTGGATTGTCTCCTCTGTGCATTCACATGTCAGAACTGGCAGCTTCTTCCTGTGGCTCAAAAGGTGCCTTTCTGTTCTCTCAGAGCTTTGCCACAGGATCTCCACACACTTTTTCCAAAGGAGGCCAAACGTTGCAGGCTCACCAGACACGGGTACAAACAGCGGCCCCCGAGCTCTGACCCTCAATACCCGTTTCGGTGCCGCTCGATGCGACCTGCAGCAAAGCTCCCAAAATGGCTTGGAGACCCACCAGGACCTTCATGTTTCTGTCACGAACACAGAGAAATTTGCAGTGGGTATTTGGCATTCGAATCAGCAATATGAGGAACCAAACGCCTGCTGGAGGGCCCTGCTGAAGGACAGCTTGCACCCCCCAGAGCCCCCTTGCCGCGCCCGGCCAAGCTCTGCTGCAGACAGGCAGGGCAGGGGAGGAGCAGCCATCCATCTTCTGGAGCCTCGCAGGCGCTGGGACAGCCTTCTGTCCCTCCTGGGAAGGTCTTGGGATGATACAAGCCTTCTGGGATCCTTTTCAAAAGACAACGATCTCCTCTACCTTCTCGCCAAAGTGGCTGTTGGCTGTGAGGCTCTGAAGCACTTTGCGCCATCCCTGGCTCCCGGGAGGATGTCAGCTGTTCGGAAGAGTGACCTGGCCGCCTGCCAGCAGTGAGACGAGTCCCAGGCACGCGGCTTGAGTCATTTTACTGTGCCAGGCCCGCGCAGGAGCGAGTCAATCCCTTGTGCAGAAAGCGGGGACCATGCGGCAAAACGTACCACGTCTGACCTTTTATTTATGCCGTGGACAAGAAACTGTTGGTTTGGGCATTCAGACAAGTTTAAAATGGAACCTTTGGATGTTCGGCTCCTGGACTGGTCAGTGCCTTGGGGCTATGTCAGATGAGATCCTCCCTCTGTAAGAATAAGCAGTGGTTTGCATCTTCCCTTCAGTTCCTCTTGTCCCAGGGTCGTTCTGGGGTGGCCGAGTTAATTCTGGTACCAACACCTTCTAAGCCTTCTAGCCTGGAGTTCAAGGCTTTGTCCTTCCTCCCAATCGCTAAACTGAAACTTCAGTATCCTTACGAATCCTGATGTTACCTCCTTCCTTGTTACATAACGGGCACTAGGTGGTTCTCATTTGCTGGTTGATGTCTGCTCCTCTCTTTAGTGACAGTTCACAACCAGGAATGGAGAAGAAATATTACATGAATAGGAAAGCAAGCCTGGCCTCTTTCCTACCGAAATGGTGATTTTTGGGCCAATGGTCTGCAATGGGTAGAATCTTGATATTTCCACATCTTGCCACCTATAAGTGGTTTAACACGTTGGGCTGGTCAAGGTGTCCTCATCGGTTAAAGATCCTGTTCCACAATGGCCTTCATCAATCCTCAGGGCTTTTAGCAGACTGCCTCTGCCTTGGAAATTCTTTCCTAATTTGCTTTTGTGAGACATTAGGAAATATCCAAGATCTTATGGTTGGCTCCTTCTCTGAAATATTTTTGGTAGCAGAGTGTTCCTGCAGACGTGTTCCAAGATTGTCCCCAAAGCAGAGCACGAGTTGTACTTCAATCGAGAAATCAACCTGCTCGTTTTCTTCAAGCCGAGTTTGTCCTTCCTGTTCCTGAGGTCAAAAAGCCTTTCAGAAATTCCCCAAAGTTATTTTTACTGAGGCCCAGCAGCATTTCTACTGAAAGGCTGTCAAAGCAGAGAGCTGGCAAGATTAAAAAAAATGCAGATGACTCACCAACATGGGATATGGTGCTGTCAACAGACACAGTACGCTAAACTCAAGATAAATCGGTGGCCTCACTAATAAATATCTCTGTCCCTCACTTCTGCTGAGCCACCATCTGGAGCCTTACCCATACCTTCAGCAAGCGTTCTGGCACCCAGAGCCGAGTAGAGGAGTAGTAGAGCATCATTAGAGCAGACGGTTAGGCTTGGTTTTTCAGGCCTGACTGAAGAACTCTGAGACCCGGCCCCAGGGCAGGTGCGGGGAGCAGGGTTTGGTGTCTCACAGCTGGTGAAGGAACGTGTGCCTCACCGCTGAGGGCGGGAGAAGAACAGGCTCCTCGCTGAGTGCTTTGGGCTGGCCGCGGGGCGAGCGGCAGCGCGTGGCGAGCCCAGAGGGGCGCACGTGCTGGCTGCTTGGCTGGCTGCTACCAAACGGAAAAGCGACCCTCCCTGCCTTCCAAAGCAGGGGGTGACGAGCGTCGCTTTGTCATGGCCATCAACTTCACCAAACTTGTAACCACAGTACCTGAGGAGCCCTGCGCCCCTCCAGTCTGACCGGAATAGGCAGACGGACTCCAAACTTAGGGAAGAGGCTGACAGATGTGGATGGAAAGGCTGATTGCATTATTCTTATTTCCCAAGGAAACCAAGGTAAAAGTGGTGCTGGTTGGAGGGGAGTAAAATTTAAAATATGAGCTTGCCTGAAATCAGGGTAGATCTCAAGGATCCCTAGTGGCTCTTGTGCCTCCTAACAGGCTTTGAACTCTTTGTGTCTGGGTAATTATTGCCTGAAAGCAGGAATAGATTTCTCAGAAATGTGTCAGTAACTCCAGCTCTTCTCCTTCCCTGCTTTTTGAAGCTAGGGAGCGTGTTTGCTTTTCTGCATAAATTTGGGAGACAATTTTAGCCAGTTCTTTAAGAACCAACAGGAATACACGGCAATACTCTGTGATTTGTTCTTTCCTTATTTGTCATTTAGTATTGATTGTTGAAGCAGCCTGCTTGTATATGACTCCTTATTGAAGACCGATACAAAAAGAGGCTTTAAGTGCTTCATCCCCTTAATGCAATCTGTTGGTAGTTTTCTTTCTGTGTTGAATAGAAAGACTTTTTTTTTTTTTCTTGATCCCTCTTATATTACTGAAGCATTTATAGTGTGAGTTCTCATTACTCTTGATATTTTTGATATTGAATCTCACGTTGTGTTGTGGCCTTTCAGATTTTGGTCGCATGTGCTCGTGCTTCTCTCTTACACTGCGGTGGCATGTTTCACTGATGCCCTGCCAGCTCTCCTTAAATTATTTTCCCTTTAGACTCATTTCCCATGAGACTTCACTTCCTTGAAAAGGTAGAAATCTACTTTTTTTTTTTTTTTCCCCCCACTATTCTTCTGACTTCCTTTTACAAGTGTCATAAACTCTGTCATTCCACCATCGTTCTTGCCTAAGCTGTATTTCACCTTTTCAAGCAGTTTCTCTGTGTTAATTAGGATAAAATTTAGAAATACTCTCCCTCCACTGGCTTTTGCAGCAGCAACAGGATGTCACTGGCACATTCTGATAATCTGCTGGACAACCTGTGTTCTGCCATAATCATTACCCAACCAATTACAACCAGTTCTTTTAACCTGGATGATTTTTGCGCCTTTTTTTTTTTTTTTTTTTCCCTCAGAAAAAAAAAAAAATCTCTGAGAGCTTCAAATCCAAATCCTGTTTTCCCTGTTGGTGATGTATAACAGACATCCTACCACTGTAGCACTCATATTCTCATGGGTTTTTATCAGTAGAACTCTAAATGAGTTGGATCTAATGAACTGTAAGATTAGGTTAATGGTTGGACCAGAAGATCTTCACAGTCTTTTCCAACCTAGATGATTCTGTGATGATTCTAGCATCTTCCATGAACCATAAGGACCTCCAGGTCCCTTTCTTTACACCACATTTCTCATATTCAGGTACTGACAACCAGCATGCTCGAGCCATTCTGCCTGGTTTTGTCTCTTCTATGACCCTGTAACGTACAACCCCACTGCAAGCAGTTCCAGGTCCTCAGCGAAGTGGCTGCGGTTAACACTTCCCCATGAGATTTCATGTCCCCTCCTTTCTTCAGTCTAGCCTAAGGCTTCCCTACGGGGTCATAAGCTAGTAGATAAAGAGCTTTTTGTGAACAAACCCTTTTAGGTGACATCCTGGAAGTAATCATTCCTTTATTTCCAGGACACGTCCAGCCTCTGCCTCGGTCTTGAACTTCAGTTCGTTGGAGTTTACCTTCATCACCTGTCCCGTAATTACTGCTTCATTTTCTCAGGGTCTTTCATGGCAAGGCCTATGCTGATAGGCAGGAGAATATAATGATCAGTGGGATGGGGCAGGTAACGTTCGTAATGTTTCGGCAACCTCTTGGACTCAGGCAGGAGAGCAGCTCTCTTGGCAGAGTGGGTGCCTTCAGCATGAGTCCCTCTGAGATCCTCGCGAGGGAGCCACCAGTCACTGTCACCTCCTGAGCCCTTCTGGGAGCCTTAGAGTTAATCTTCTGCGTGCTGCTTAGATCAAAGTGAAACTCTTGTCATTAGCATATTTTTAGAATAAGAGTTAAAACGTTAAGATTATCTTCAAGTTTAGGGAATACTATAAAACACAGTTAATAAATCTGTAGAATAAGACTGCTGAATATTTCTGCGGTTTGCTTATATGGAAATACATGCTCTAAAATCTAACAAAAATAAGTGTTCTAATTTTCCTTTTCATGGGTTATAGTAAATCCATAATGGATGTAAAACAGGTACAAGTGGGACACATTACATACCCTTTAATTTAATCTCATTTCTGTCTTTAAAAGTTATTAAGTATTTAATTGTTACTTATTTTAATGGCTTATTGATGAAGGTTGTGGTATTTCAGCAAGAGGAGTATATAGTCCATATCTATGGACTTTCTGTGGGGCTTGAGAAAGAAAGGTGTTCTGGCCATTCCTCCAAAGGGAAAAAGCGTGGAAGTGATTTACCTGGGATCCAGGAAGACAGAAAATGTCATAAGAGGTATATTTTTCCTTCTAAAATCAATGGAAAGATTTTCATTAGCTTCTTTCATGTGAGCTTAACCATCTCACGTTAACTGAAGAGGTATTAAAGGATAAAGGTGGCTCCTTGGTTGATGTAGAAACTTGGGCTCATTGGAAACTCAGCTTGTGATTTGGAGGTCCAGGATCTCCATTCGCAAAAGAAATACTTCAGAGCAGCATCAGTCGATTTTTGTCTTGATTTTTTTATTCTTTTCTGTAAAACAAAGCTATACATAAGAAATGTTTGCACAATACAGGCCTTGGAATTAATGTGTGCCCTAACTTGATCAACCTATAATTTCGTTTTGCATCAAGGAAGCTTCTCCCATGTCTATGTCCTGTCATTAAAGCTGTCTTGTTCATTATTGCTGAATCAAATGTTTGAAAGTACAAAAAATAAGCGACTTGTCTTCACGCACAATCTTTCACTTTTAGAATCAAGCAGATTGAAGATCAAGCTAACAAATATGCCCAGAATAGAACTGTTGATGAAGTAATTAAAAGGCTGAAGGACAGCGGGATACAACAGGCAGCAACTATTAAAGGCAGCTTTTTTGCCTACAACAAGCTATCACATGGGAGAACTCATAAAGCTGCCTCGTGGAAGGTAGGAAGAATGTTAGCTATTTTTTTCTCTCTCCTGTGCTTCTCCCAGGAAGACGCTGTCTTAGCAATGTGCCTGCTCACACAGCCCGAGTTAGATCCACCAAGACTGTTTCAGTTACTGATGAGCTAGACCAGTCTCATGCAGGTTACTGCACGAGAAAGAATCTCAACTTGTCTTTAAAGCCATAAAACTGTCGTCCTGTAGCAGCACCACACCTTGAAAGCCTCAGCTTTCAAAAAGAACATGTAGGGACTGGGACTGGCAAGACACAGCTGGGACCTGGAGGTCTAATGCCAGCCAGCACCAGGCTTCCCGCACAAGGCGAGCGGGCACAGCTCACCCACCCAGGGCTTCGCTCGGCGTCCTCAACCCCTCTGCAGCTCCACCGTGGGAGCTGGATAGGGGCAGGTGGAGGATAACAATCTTAACAGATATGGCAGGACACTTGAGGGAGAATGACCTCAGCTAATTTTATGCCATCGTTCAGACTTCTGGGCTCAGCTTCCTCTGAAGCACTGTGGGGCTGTGAGGTGGCTCGGAGCTACGCTGGGACAGGGGGCACCCCCTGGGGTCCCCAGCTCTCCCCCTCGCTCGCTCCTGCTCTGCTTTCAGAGGAGCCTGCCGTGACTGTGCCAGGGAAACCTCCTCCAGACCTCCAGTAGCAGTTCAGGGCACAGACTGGTCCCCAACAGGAGGGGAGAACCTTTCTGTAGCTGTTACCTGAATTCAGCAGATTCGGCCATGTTGTAAATTCCCGGTGTAATTATTTGATGTCGGGTGGCTCTCGATACTGGGGACACAGCATCTCAGCACTGCGAGATTCCACGATACCACAAATGTATTGAAACTGTAGAGTTTTTACGTGCCAAGACTTCCAGCTGAATTTTGTAGGTGTCTTTTCTGAGGTGGGGTTTTCCGTGGTGTTCCGGGGCCCGTGGCAGCCTGCACGTTGTGCTCTGGGCAGACGTCAGCTCGTGGGTCTGGGACTGTAGCTGCGATGCTGATGGCCCCCAGCTGTACATGTCTGCCTTCGCATTTCAGAGCAAAATGCTTTGCTGAGCGTTGAGACTGGGGAGGAAAAGAGACGCGATAGCAATAACATTCCCCTTGTCTTACCTAAGTTTAAGCACGAGCCGCTGCTGCGCAGCGTTATGGCAGGAAGGCACGCTCTGCCCTTTGTCCAGCTCAGGGATGTCCATCATCTCCCCACGACTCCACGTGCTTTCACCAGCTGCTGCTGCAGGGCCAAAGGTACTGCCTGGCGGGGAGGGGGTGAGAACCTGCTGCCGCCCTCGTGCCCGTCCCCACGCAGCCCGTGAGGGGTGGCTCACGCCGCAGGGCACGGCGAGGGCTGTTACTGTCCAGCCTTCCCCTGCGGGCTGCGTTCGGCCGCGCAGCCCCTTGCCCTCGGGTGGATTATCTTCCTGCAACTGCAGGAGGTGACTTTGCTTTGTAGTGAAGGGGAGGGAAAGAGGGAGGACAAAACAGGTAAAATATTTTTCCGCTTTTCTCACTATTTTCTTGTTAATAAATACACTTATTAATTACGTGTTGAGCTGCAACCCTTCCTCCCAAATCTGACATCTGTGGCACATACCTTGGGGACACTGGCTTTGGTTGCTGTGATTCACACTACGGCGTGATACCTTAGAGGCTTGTATGCTGCCTGCAGGTAATGCAGCAACGTGTGTTTTGTTACTGTTAGGCAGAACAAACTCCTTCTACCTGCTGCTTTTTCTTCTGCGCTGGCTGCCTCTGTACAACTCCCGTTTAAGGTATTTGTGTAGCACCAGGAGCTATTGAACAGTCAGTCTTTGTGACTTCATTGTTCCTTTATTACACTATGGGTGATGCATTTCTCAAGTTCTGGCAATGCACAAAGGATAAAAAATCACGGTGTACCTGCAGGCAGGTGTGCACATCACTGCGCTGGGATGTTCTCGGCCCCTGTGAGCTCAGCAGAGTCCAGCTGGGTGGAATAGAGCCCAGGGCTCTGCGTCCCTGCTGCTGCCTGCGAGCATCCAGAAGAGGCGCGTTTCCCTGCAAGGGCCCAGTTCTGCCCTGCCCTGTGCTGAGTGAAATAAGCCTCCCCTGGGATGAATGGGGATGAGAGCTCTGTGCAAATCAGGGTGATTGACAAGGACTCCTCGTCAGGACTGAAGTGACAGATGCCTTCTATCCCCGGAACTGCCTGGGCACGGGTGTTTTCAGGTGAAACGCAGACTGAAACCGATTATCCGTTACTTGTGGTCTTTAAAGATCTCTGCACCTTTTGCAGAAGAAAAGGTTTTTCCACCTCATTGTCTAGGTGGAATTCCAACTGGGAATTTTTGCTTTCCTCCTGCTTCGCTTTCCCTGCCAGTTCCACCAAGATGTTCCAGCCCTGCCCTGGGAGCACAGCTGCTCTTCACCCCAGAGCTCACGGAGTTTCAGTGGCAGGTGAAGAACGTCTAGGAACGGGTGTCTAGCACCGTTGTAGACGTTGTGGGCGGACTCCCCTGGCCTCCCGCTGCTGCTGCAGAAGGATGTAGGACTCCCAGTACCCCGCCTGCCAGCTGTGTCCAGGTGTTTTGGACACCTTAGGTTGTCACAGACGGTGCAGGCAGTAGGTGTCCCAGGGGCATTCAGGTGGGCAGGGTGTGAGGCATTTTGGGCTGCCCCTGAAGGTAGCGATCCGCAGTGGCAGGCTGTTCTTTGACCCGATCCTGACTCTGTAGCTGGGCAGAAGTGCCAGTGTTGTTACCCACCTTACCCGCACGTTGGGAAGTGCTCCTCTGCTCCCAGCTCCACGCAGAGCGGCCGGGCAGCACCGCTTGTCCTCAGAGCTGCAGCGGGCTACTCAGGCGGTCGCCACGTGGGGTGGCAGTGGTGCACACAAAAGGGTGCTTGTTCTCTGAGTTGTCATTCCAGGCCAAGCCACAGAAGTGGGCAAAAGCTCTCTGTCCAACTTGGAAGTGGGCAAGCTCTGTTTGTTTGTATCACATTATGTTACAGCAGCACCAAGGGAGCGGGCAGGATGCACCCCTACGTTCCTCTGAGGGACAATTGATCTCGGCATGCCTGCGCGACCCAGAAATGCAGACGTGGAATCACCAGTTAACCTCTGCACGGTTAGACCAACACTGCCAGCTTTCTGTGGTTTTCTTTGCAGCTGACAGCACAAGGGCACCTTTTAGTTGCTTGCCTGTGGAGTGTGAAAGTTGTGAGGTGGGTCAGTGGAGGGAGATGCTGAGTTCCACCTCCTTCACCGAAGAGGAGAGCAGCACCTCTGGCTTTGCTGGCCTGGCTAAGAACTGGGCCATAGGCACAGAGCCTGCCTTTGCACCTTCGGACTTGTCTCAGTGTGAATACAGCCCAAAATCAGGAAGAAGGTAACGAGCTCTGTCAGGGCTCCCAGGGTGACATCCACAATTTGGACGTGTGCCTTCACTGCCGTGAAGGATTCCAGTGCCTCCTCCCTAGAAGTCTGTCATCAAACCTCTTCCTTTAAATAAGACTGAGAAACGACGTCTTTTGTGAGCCCTTCGGCACGGGACAATGACCTCGTCCTGCAATTTAATATGACTTAATCTCCTGTGCTGTTTTGGCAGAGTTTTATCACTTTTTTCCCTCTAGATGAAAGTGTTAATAGTTGAGACTGTAGTCACCAACGTTACTATTGTGACTGATTCTCTCCAGCTTTGACTGGATTTGTGCGGCCAGATTTCCTTATCGCTACTATTAAGCATTTGATCTGATGGTAAATACTTGTTCAACTGAACATAAAATGTGCTTGCTTATCCAGAAGCTTTACATTCACAGAACGGAATGATAATTTGCTAATTATTCTCACTTTTTTAACACTCCTTATGCTGTTCAGCTATTTAATGAATTTTTTTCTTTTAATCTGTATAATTAAATATAATGGCAAGAGTAATCGCTGCAGGAACACTTGGAAAGTCAGGACAGAGCTGTGGAGGATAAAGAAATACACCCAAATCAGGAGTTACAAAGCAGCTGAATTAAAGGTTTTGGAGAAAGCCCTCAGCAGCAGCAGGGGCTGCAACTACAGCTTTCCAGGGGAACGGGAGGTGGGGGTGGGAAACGCAGAAGAAAACCAGGGACCCCTCCCCAGTTACCTGCCAGGTAACCCTGGGGGGCACAGGGGGAGACGGCTGCACCTCTTAAATGCCAACAGGTAGAGGGTCTGCAAAAAAAGGAGAAGGGGCACGGGAGGGAGATCAGGAAGTTCCTTGCCAAAATACGTCACCTAAAATGGATCCCCCAGCCTGCCCTGAGGAGCAGCAACACAGGGGAACGTGCCTTCCACCTCAGTGCGGCTGTACGTGGTTCAGGGCCCTGAATCCATCCTGCAGCAGCTCCTGTCCAGGAGGCCGTCACGGCAGGCGTTGGGGAACGGTGCTAGCAGCAAATCCTGCAGATGACAGTTTCCCTCCAGTCTGCTCAATGAGCTCACGTCGTTTTTTTTCTGGCACTTTTTACTTTCCAGGTGAAGTTTAATCTTAGCCTGTCACTCGGCGCTTTTGCTTAAAATGCCATCTCAAAAATACAGCCGGGGTTTGCTTTCTGTCTCTTTCTGTATAGAACTGAAGCTGTACAGAATTGATCTGTGTTTAAATGGCTTTGTAAATGTAAGGGAGAGATCAATTTTCAGAGTAATTTCAACTTGAGCCATAGGATAAAACACCCAGATATTTAGTATTCTATATGGCATATTAAGGAAGAAAATAGGCCATTATATAACTTTATTTCTCTTCTAACTAGTGCTGGAAGATCATGGCATGCCCATGGATGACAGTCATTTCAATCTACCAACAGAAAAGGGAGGGTTACCAGGTGGGGGCTGAGTTATCTGGGGTTTGTGGCAATACTGGAAGGTGAAGGAATTGTATCAGCAGTCAAGCATGAACCAAACCTTTCCTGGAAGATCCAGAATTTTTCTCTTTTGAGGAAAGGCTGTTGGTGCAATTGGGAAGAGACCAGTGGTATGAACTTTTAGCACACAGACGACCTTCCTCTCTGTAGTTCCTTGACTCCTGACCCAGCTAAACTGCCGAGTATCTAACTCGGGCCAAGAGGATAGCGGGAACATGTGGGATGTGAACTAACTACAGGCCCGCAGCTAGACGCCGCGGAGTTGTCACTAACAGATTGCGAACAGCAGCCGACCGATTGCTCTGCCTTGAGGAGATCCTTGTCCTCAGCACTTCTAACTCTTACTCCCAGTCTCGGAATTATGTTGCCTCCTAAATTTCAGGAGATGATTTTATAGTAGTGATATCCAGGAACTTTTTCTATTCTGTGTAAAAAGCCAGAAGACAGTAACTAGTTCTAGAAGACAGTAACTAGTTCTAGAAGACAGTAACGAGTTCTTTCAGGCAAGACAGGTCTGTTAGCAGGCCGTTAGTGATGAGTTTTAGTGGCAGCATGCACCACTGGAGCTCTGTGGTGTGATCTGGTTACTTGCTGGTTTATGGGTTTAATTTAAAGTGCTGATTTTGAATGTTAAAGCTGTTAAGGAATGTTGCTCCCAGAGAACGCTGAAATGTGGTAGAGAATGCAGAAATGTGGTTACCTGTAACGCGACTGATAGTTCCATCAGAGTCTCAAGAACCCCGGGGAGAGGGCAAGGTTTGCTGCTTGTGTAGATACAGACGTGTTGCCCACCCATACAATGAAGATGTGTTGGTGTATGTAAATCCTTTATAAAAGAAATATTTCTTTAGGACAGACCATTAACAGCATTTTTCTTATCAGTCAGGGGTAGGGTGTAGAGAAATGTCAGTGTGTACATTTTTCTTTGCAAGTTTTTTCCGGTTTAGAGTCTGACTTGAATTACTCTCCTCTATTTGTCTCATATGTTGCAGAAAAATTCTAAAATGCTCAAGCGGCTACAAAAGATGCTTAGTCTCTTTTTCCCACCAAACAAGGCAAAAATAGCTTCCTAGAGTATCGCTGCACAGTGAGCAGAAGGAATCAGATCTGGAGCGGCGACCAAAATAGCTTTTCTGTGGCCGTAGAGTGCCTTGGCCCGTCGGGACTGGAAGTCTGTGGGGCCCTGCTGGGACGCCGGCGCTATCCTGAGCTGGGTGCGGGGTAACAAACCTGTGACAACACGGGGCTGCTGTCTGTGCAGGACTGGGTCGTGCCAGAGCAGAACATCAGGTGAAATAATTTCAGGAGCGATGCTCTGTAGTCGGGCGTGTTCTGATGGCAGATCTCCGGACACAGCTCACGTCGGTTCAAACCAGGGGAGGCTCAGCCAGGATGGAACCGCTCCGGGGGACGTGGTAGCGTGCAGCGGTTGCGTTGCAGTCACGGATGTAACAAATTACTTTCTCTGACACTGCCTGAGCTCCCGTGGTCCCTCACGGGGACGGCCGGCGGTATGACGGCACGGCTTTCACAGGGCTCCTTTTCTCCTCCTCCAGCCTGGCACTTCTCTGCTCCGAGCAGAGAAAGCGAAGGGAAAGACCCGGTCTCAGGTGAGCTTCCTCCAGCCGAGAGCATCTTCTTCACCTCGTGCTGGGAAAGCTGTAGCAGCCGAGGCCAGTGAGTCGGGTGACCACCAGTAACGCAGCATCCAGCCACTGCACTTCGTCGTCGCTGGGCCGCACAGTGAGATCGCAGGGTTTGGTTTGTTTCTGTTACGTTACCCTGGTATTTACCAGAGGTGGTTAATACCCTCTTTTCAGTGTTTGCTGTACTTTGATTTCATTATTGCAGATGCCAGATTGAATGGGCCAGGAGCTCCGTTATGTAACAGCCCGAACCACAGAGTAAATGATGCTAAACATCACCACAGGCCTGCTGAAGAATGTCTCAATCAGCTTAATGATAAGCTGAGGGAAGTCTGTGGGGTAAATACACACAGCCATGGTTTACTTTTGGCAGTGAAACTGGTTGTTATTCTGATGCAAACATTAGTTTTAAAAGTTGGTTTGGAGGAGTTGTCAGAAAAGCAACTAAAAATTACGTTGGATTTCATGGGTTTTGTGTTCTCAGAAACTTCCAGTTCAAATACATTCAGTTTTCAAGGCAAAAACTTTTTTTTTTTTTTTCCCCTAATTGTCTTCTCTGCAGCCTCTGCCAGGAAAATAAGATCTGAGTTATTTTTTCCCATCCTTTTGTGAACACAGCTATTAAAGATTCTGCAGTTAGAAAATAATAACTCTGTACTACTCATTCATGGAACAGCCCATCTATTCAGGAGAATGATCTTTCAAGAAGACGTTCTTAGTCCCTAAAGTTTGCAACACAGCGATCTTAATCAAGAATTGTTTTCATTCTTTTCTGCTTTTGTTTATTTTCTGTAATTACTATTACAATGTACCCCTTGGATTCCCACCATGGCCATGCACAGAGCACGGGAGAGCATATTTTGCGACGGAGAGAAGCTGCAGTCGTTACCCTTTTGCTGAGCCCATCGCATCCCATCCCGTCCCATCCCTGTTCCCTTGGGAAAGGTCAGCACTCAGGAAAGGGACCCTCTGTCCCAACCAGCTTGGACACGCCTAGCGAAGCTGATCATATTGATCAGGACTGTTTCAGATTTCTGTAAAACTGCACCATTTTAAAGGTGTTTGAACATTTTACATCTGTTTTAATGGGAGAAGCTGTTAAGCTGGTAGGTAAATCGCTCTAAAGTCTCTCTTCATTACGGGTTTTCTAAGGGTGTGCATGGGTACAGATGAGGTACCTGTCAGTACAGCACCGATGGAAAGTGGAGGTTAATTAGTAAATTTGTAGGGGGGGTGTGGCTTTTTGGTGCTCCCCACTTTTGCACAGCTCTGCACATGCTGGAGATGAAAGCAGCAGGACTGCAGCTTCCTGCAGACTATCCCAAGTGATCGGTAAGGCACTACTATAAATGCGTCATATTCTCAAACTGCGCTAAAATATTTGCCTGTTGTCAAAACAAATCTAGAGCAAACATTTGTTATTTATGTTTAAAAATATGTAGTTGAGGTGTTAAATACATTTAGTTAAATATTCCTTGTTAGGACACCTACTCTGCCTTCCGTGAAGCAGACAGTAACCACGACGGTATCATCACCACGCTTGACTTTCGGAGTTCTTGGACAGCTTTCTGCTTTGTCTTAGAGGTGAGGAATTCCTGCGCCTGCTTGCTTTATTGGGAATGAACCTGACCTCCACTTCCAAGTTACCAAGAATTCTGTCAGCTGTTCCACGCCCAAGGAACTAGGGAGGTACCTCCTCGGCTTGTGCCATCTCACAAGTAAGAAAGAAAAAGTTGTGTAGTACCTACAGTAATCTGACGTGTTCACAGAAATGAATATGCTGTGTGAAAAATCCTATTAAGTATAATTGAAAAAAAAAGATAATATGAAAATATGTCTTTATCAAGCTGAAGGGTAGCTTTACCAAGTTCTCAGTGATCTGTGATCCACTGAATCCACCGCTAGGTTAAAATGCCAGAACTGGGGGCTGCTTAAACGTGTAGGCTCAGACGTACGTTCTGGTGCCTGGGTTGGAGCCCTGGGGCTGCGCCGGCCCCCGCGCTGGGCAGCTGTGCTGCATCTCCCCAGCAGCACGGGCGACGAGGTTTGGGGACCAGATGTTGGTTTGGACTGAGGAGCAGCCAGGGTGTTCTTACCTGTCCGGCCCAGTGTCTGTCAGTTCTGAGACTAACGCCGTCGTCAGCGCGTTACGGCAGCCTAAGCCTCGTGCTCCAGACCTTTACGCCGCCAGGGCCCGGTGGTGGGAAAGATCAAGTGAGTGCAGAAAAGCCCCGAGGCACGTGGAGTGCGGGGGCCTCCCTCCCTGCCAGAAGTGCTCCCGATGTGGAGCCTTGACAAATCAAGTCTGAGCTTAACTTTAATGATAAATAGCACATAGGGACTAAAAAAATCCATTCTAAAAACTCAGTGTGAAACTCTGCTTAACTATGCAAACAGAGATAAATTCATAAAAATAATGACAAGATAAAGCAGGGCTGAAAAAGCTCCTGATCAGCAACTCATCTCGGCGGTGGCAGTGAAGATGTGATATATACACATAGGCTTATTTCCCAGTTTTTATTTGTCTCTTACAGCATTGCTGTTGGCTCTGGTGTTAGTAATATTTATCTGCTTGGTTTGTTTTTCTTTTTTCCTGAATTGGACAACTGAGTGAATCAAGGATATCGGTCTCAAACGAGGAAGGAAATGGATGACGGTTGAGTCTTGCAAACAGTTGGAGTCTGAGCCCATTTACTCTCGTGCTCTCATTTCTGTTTCAGTTTGGACTTCGCTAGAAATTGAAACATTTCGAATTTAGCCCTGGCATTTCCTTGTTTCAAACACTGTCACTGTTTCACAAGTCCAGCAAAGACAACACAGCGATTGAAAGCCTTCCCAGCACTTGCGTGTTCCCAGCTAAGTTTTCAGACTGTTTTTGTTGGACGATTGTTCAGGCTTACGGAATCTTTGCCCAGGCAGGGGGAGTGGGGAAAAGCCAGAAGGTTCCCAGGCACCTAGAACTGATTACGTGGCATTGCTGATCCTAAACCCAAAGGGAGCCCCGGGAGCTCGGGAGCGGCTGAGTGCTCGGAGCCACGTTCTCCAGGACCCGTGTTCCGGCCGGCACGGGCCGTGGGAACGCCGTGGCAGGCCGGGTGCTGTCCCCACACCCGCCCGGCCTGCAGAGCCGATTCCTCTGCCTCCCCCTTGGGCATCTCGGTCTGGGGAGCGGGTGCCCGGAGCGCGGCTGGACCAGGCCCTGCGGCCACGCGGCCACGGCACTTCCCTGGGGCGATGGCCGCGGGAGGGCCGGGTGCCAGGCCGCAGCCTGAGGGGCAGCTGTGCGTGAGGACAAGGGACCAGCCTTCCCTTGGCCTTCTGACCACAAGTGCTTAGGAGAGAGAACCGGGCCCCGCGCGAGGGGCCGCTCTGCTCAGGAGAAGGCAGGCGCGTGATTTCAGCGCACGCGGAGACGGGGGTCCCCCCGGTTCTCGGGCGGGCGTGTCCTCGTGTAGCGCCCGGATTCGCTCCGTGTGCGGTGTGACGCTGCGCTGATCCTGGGCTGAGGCCCCCCTACCCCTCTGCATTCAACCCGGAGCAGCAGGCCCCGAAGTCGGGCACTTGCAACAGCAGCCAAGTGTGCAAGCGTGGGTCTTCCTCCCTAGACTTCCTCTCCATGCCCGGGCGACTCACAGAGATAGTTTTGATCTATGTTATTGATGTAAATCAAGGATAATCTTCCTGGAGTCACTCCAGGATATAATTGTTTCTGAGATAATTAACATTTCCTTCTATGTGTATAAATGATCCATGCTGGCTCCTGAGTTTGTGGGAGAATTGAACAACATTGATTTGAAAATAAATAGGGAATTACAAAATTTAAAACATCTTCACTAACCTGCAGCTAGGGAAATAAGGCAGTATTTAAAGAATTAAGTTTACACAGATGTGAAGTAACGGTCTTTAATGGGTATCTTAGAAACTAGGAGACAAAACCACTACCGTGAAGAACAACAAAAGGAAAGGAAACTGGTGGGGATTAAAGATCCCACTAATGTAAAACATAGCTAGTTGTTATTTTATTTTTTTTCTTTTCTGAGAAAAAAAAAAAAAAAACAGATGATAACGGATGCAGAGCTAGCTTGTGATCACGCTCATTACTACCTTGTTATCAAAGCAAGAACCAGATGGCATGACCTAGCAAGGGTAAGAAGAATGTTTTCTTTAAATAAATAAGCAGCACTAATAGATTTCAGAACATTATGCAATGTTGATCTTCAGATTCTATAAATATTCAAAGAGCCCCTTGCAAAATAGCTCACTAATAATAAAAACTTACTATGCGATTAAAAGAAAAAATCAACAGTTGAATAATATTCGATTTTTGTAACATTGATCGTGTAGTAGATGCTATTAGAGTTATTTCTAAAAATGTCTTAATATTTCACTGTTGTTGGTTTAATTCAATGTTCTTGTTGTAAGAGCAGTGATGGGCCCCATCCGAGTAGGGCTGTATGGAAACACAGCCCTGCTCCTGTGCTGACACCCGGTGTTGCCCAGCACCTTGACTTACACCACCCACAGAGACTCTCACAAAACTCTCCTAGAAAAACTACATCCACCTTTTTACCTTTTAAATCTTGCTGAATAGTTGCAATCTTTGGACAACGGTGTAGCACCGGGAAAAAATGAACATAAATTATTCATTAAATGTTTGTATAAATCAGACAACAGTACTGGTAGTTTCAGTTGGCAAGATGAATGATAAAAAACCAACCAACCAACCAACCAAAACCCAAAGCAAAATCTAATTCATGTTCGGTATAGAACAACTGGGGAAATAATCTGCAGGCCTGCCATCTTCCAGTGCCTCCACCTGCCAGCGGTGTCCTCGACAGCAGGCGCCCGCAGCTGCCCCTCGTGCTCACACCCCCTCTGTTTGCTATTGGTGAGAAACTTTCCACACAGGGCACATCACCCAAACACCTGCCATGCCAATCCTGACTCAGGCTTTTGAGAGCTGCACATCCATGGCGGAAAGTACAAAACAGCACTAAAAGGTTAATTCAGATGTGCACAGTTTTCCATTTCTGCCTCAATCCCCAGCATCCATTAAGTTTATAGAGAGATCAAACATGTCAGACTCGTTGGTTCCTGTTAGTGTTGGTTTCTTTTACATTCCAGATTTTTCAGGAATTTGACAGTGAAGGAGATGGTATGATACAGCCAAGGGACTTGGAGAAAGTCTTGCTCAGGTTTGGCTCCAATCACCCCAGAAGAATTTCAGGAGCTTTGGGCAAGGTGTGACAACTCTAAACAATTACCCTTTGCAATAACGCATCTGCTCTTGGCTTACAGGGGAATGAGCACAGGTTACACCGCGCAGGGAATCTCTGATTCTGTTCCCGCTGTGACCTCGGATGATGACAGGAGGCTCCAGCTTATCATACTGAGCTCAACACTACAGTCAGATCCACCAGCTCCAATGAATCCAAAGCCAGGACTTTCCCTTGGCTTCGGTATTACCGATCCCTTGAATTTACCACGCATTTTCTTCTCGGGCGACACCTTAGAGGACGGGTTAAATTAAGTGGGTTTTCATCCATCCGCGGATGCCTCCCGCAGTCTGTGACGGGCGAGTCGGTTCCAGGCGTCTGAGGCCGGGTGGGAACTGCAGGAGAGACAGACCCCTCCTCAGCCCGGCCAGCCTCTCCTCCGTAGAGCACTGCATTCGCTCACCGCGTTTCCAACCCAAATACAAGTGACTCTGTCAAAAGCAAAAGTGCTACACACCAAATACGTGACAAAGGAAAGTAAGGTAATTTCATGCTGTGTAAAGCTGGCAAGTAATATCATGAAATGTTTTTATAGACAATTTGTTGTGGGGGAAAATACTTGTCTGCCTCCAACAAAGAGAAGCCGTGCTATAAACTGGGTTTGAAACGGCGTTGGTGTCAGCTCTGTGTGACGTTACATCCAAAGCTACCTTCATTACAGGTCTATTTAAAAAAATAATCACTTTCTCTAACGTATGGAACCTGGGTGTATTGCATTGTGGTTTCAAACTGCATTAACTATATAGATTTTTCTTAGCACTGATTCATCTCTGAATTATTTTCTACTCCATTAGATTTTACTTTCCATTCTTATTCCTTACGGATGCCGTGGCACATTGAAGAGTATCCTTTTCATGCAGTTATCTGCTGCACAACTTCACTCCCATCAGCCACTCCTTTTATAGAACAGCTGAAATCTCTTACGTGCCTGATATGTCTGCAACTTGAATAAAGGAATTAGAGTGAAGCTGAGGCTAAATGAGGCATTACCACGCATCGGAGCACTAGCAGGGGGAGACACTGCAGGGGAAAAAGCCTGTGGAAGGGTTTATACCTAAGAAAATATGAAAAGTGTTTCTGAAGCTAAACCTATGTTTCTGAAGGATGGTTACAGTTCTGAGCGTCTCAGACTCGTGTGACCATGTGAGACACTGGAGGCTGGGTTTGCGGGAGCGCAGCTCTCCGGGTCACCAGCCAGCCCCCGCAGAGCTGAGGGCTGGCCGGCTCTCCTGGCAGCCTGCTCCCCGGGGCAGCATTTTCGGCACGGACTCTCCGATTACAGCACATCAGCTACCCTTTGGGTCTCGCGCTCGGTGTGGTACGGCCCCGCCATCAGGAAGGGAAGTCAGTCAGATTTAAGCTGTTAAGTCACTTAAGGACATCTGTAATACCTTTCTATGAGGAACCCATGAATATTTAAAAATAAAATTTCTTTTCCAAGGTATGATACAGATGCAAAAGGATCCAAGAATTTTTACAGAAACTGGGGATAGAGTTTGCACCCGCTGACACAGGGCTCAGCAGACACATCACGAAGGCAGCTATGCACACTTGCGAGCACCTTGTAACAATCATCAAAAGAAGCATTCAAAGCTGGGAGAGCAGCAGAAACAGCAAAGTAAAACTCTGCACGTCAGAGAAATTAAAAAGCAGATCAGGTAAGTTATTTATGAGCTTAGCATACAACTTCCTATGGTTGTGTCTAGTTTGTTAAGAAGCCACTGTGTACGATATAAATGTATTTTTACCAAAAGAGGACTGAGAAGAAGTCTCAAAAGGTACAGGACCAAGCTTATCCACAGTGCTATTCCCTTGATTTGCTGGAGATAAGTGTAGCTCAGAGTCTGAGGCCTTTTAACAGATATTCTCCATGACTTACGTTACTGATTTTACAGTTTGTGGCAGCGTCTATACTGACAAATCACAATGTCCAGAGACGTTCCCAGACTCTGTCGTCCACGCTGCCATTGCCAAACCATCCCTCGTGACGCCTTGGCCCGTGTCGGCTGAGGTTTCCCTCCCTGGTCGCTCCCAGCACCCTCTGGGAGGAGGGACGCCTCGCGGACTGTCCCTAACAGCCAGCCTGCGGGCAGCTCTCCCTCCCGGCAGCTAGGAAGGTTCCCTAGCAGAGACGTGCCAGCTGGCCCCTGTGCCCAGAGCACTCCCTGGCCCCTTTGTTGGTATCATCTCAACTTCGGTGCCGGTCTTAACACTGCTGTCAGCTCCGATGGAGGGAGAGGAGCAAGTGCTGTCACCCTGCAGGTCTCCGACTGCTTCAGCTCAACAGGCGCTTCTCCTGCAGCTGGGCTGGGCGGGCGTAGGACGCTGTGGTCCCAGACCCTGCCCTGTCCCTGGGCCAGAGCCCAGCAGTGGTCACAGTTGGTTTCCCATCCCTCCAGCAGCTAGTTAAATTTTTAGTAAATGGCTTTGTAGTTGCAGCAAAAAACTGGCCCTGTCAAGGATGGACCCTGGCTCCGTATGACAGAAATAAGCATCTTGTCTCCAAGCAAGAGGATTTTCTGCCTCAAACAAAATCAACACTCACAGAGTTAACAGGTCGTTGCTCCTGAGAAGAGCATTTGACGAACAAATGACAAAATGATATCCTACTCGGAGTGGAGTCTAATGATCTGTGCTTGTCCTAGTGAGTCAGCAGTGCTTAGCCTGCTGCTGCTGTAGGATCCCTGCACCTGCCAGCAGACCGAGGCAGCAGGAGAATCCTCTGCCCCGCTACACTGCTGTTAAAACTGTATGTTTCCAGGTTGTAGATAGACACCACCTGGATGCTTATCATGTTTTCTGCTTGTGCTTTCACTCTTCTCCTGAAGTGTTTTCATTTATTTATTTATTTATTTATGAGGATAAACCCTTAGGAGCAAAGAACATGTAAAAATATACCCCCCAGAGCACAGATTTGCTTTATTTTTGGGGGGTTTTTTTGAGCTTGGAAAGTGCCTGGAAGTTGTAGGACTAATAAATTATTATTGATAAGAATGATAATTCCCCATGACATTGTTGGTGAAGGTGATACACTCGTAAACAAAGAAGAGCGGCCTTGTCTTGCAGATAAAGAGGCAGCTTGGGAAATCATTAGACAAAAAAAAAAATAATTTCCCACCACAAAACACAGAGAGAAATCTGTAAGTTAAGGCTTTTGTCTTTTTACCCTGCTTTTTAAAATTCTGTTTTTCAGTATCCCAAACAGGCTGAAAGAATCAAGGGCACAACTGTCCTTTCTTTTCAGCATCACAACGCCCCCACCTGCATTGCAGCTCTCTGGCATAAACTGCTCTTATGACACCCACAGGTCCCAGCGAGCACTCCACCTGTAAAAAATTGCATCATCTACAACAGAGAGGGTAGGGCAGCTGCTCTGTGCAGGCACTGCTTGTTTCTGCCTTTGTAACCGTCTGATGTCAGCTTGGGCCCTACCCATCTCGGCCTGGGCTCTTCCGCTCCATTTGTTGTGCCAGGCAGTTGTGTCTAGTCTTACACTTGGCTGAAGAGCTCTTTGGTCAGGAACCTTCCATTTCTCTGCGGTGAGCGCGATGCCAAGCGCAAGGCGGCCCTGCCTCCAATGCTATAAATAAGAAGTGGCTCTGCAAGTAGGGAAGACGCTGTGCCGCAAGCAGAAATTATGCAGTGTGGCTCAAAGATGCAAATACTCATCCTGAAGCAGCTGGAGAGTAATTAAATCAATGGGGAAGACATGACGGGTAAAAATAAAATAGTCATGATGTGACATGCTGGCAGGTCCACATCATTTAGAATTATTTACTTTTGGGAACCGACCATAACCACAGCTCTGAGCAGAGCTATGTACGGGGCAGCCACACAGAGCCAGGGGAGACGTGACAACGCCTCGACATGCGGGGCTCAGTGACCTGCTACACCCGAAGCCAGAGGTTCCTGCTCGGGGTGGAGCAGCCTTCTAATAGCTGGATCTGGAACATTCTGCTCCCTGCACTGGGGCTGCCTCGCCCCGGGCAATGACAGAGTTTGGTTCAAGCCTGCAGATGGGACTTTTATGTCCCTTTCAAAAATTATGTTCTAATTATTTGTTAGATTCTGGCTTTTCTTGATTTACATACATAGGACATCCAGTTCTGTTCTTAATCTTTTGAAATTCCTGGCATCTGCAGCTTCGTCTGGGAATGAGTTCACAGCTTAATCGCTTGTGGTCTGCAGAAGTATGTCCCGTTATTGATCGTCGCCACCTTTCATTTCCGCTGCCTGTTCTCCTTTGTCTCCCACGCTCCCTCAGCCGCCCCCGGCCGGCGGGAGCATCCCTCCCTGCTTTTCTCTCAGAGAGCCGGAGGTGCAAGAGGAGTTGAATCCGAACGCCTGGGATTTCATGTCAGGCCCTGGAGAGCCGTCCGTGGCTGCGGGATGAAATCCCACGTGTGGTGGCTGAGAAGGTGGGACCCTGCCAGCCTGACCCTGGGGAGCGCGGGGGAGCACGGGGAGGCTGGGGTGGCACCGCACCCGCCCGCTGGAAAGCCCAGCCTAAGGATCGAAGAACAGCCTCTGGGTCAAAGAACAGGCGCCATGCTGCGAAACCTAACCATGGGCATCCAAGAGGGTCTCAGCCCCCAGTTCATTCTCAAGGAGCTGGAAAACCGATTCACCTCTCGAACTCGCACCGGGGGAGGCATTTGCCCCAGGTGTGAACCTGCTGGTCCTGGGCCTCACCTCGGCAGCCCTGGAGCAGCACCCACTGCTCCGCCGGGGACCCTGCGTAAGCCCGCTCATTTCTGTTTGCACAGGAGCCGCATCCAGCCCCTGTCCTTTCCTCTGGCTTTCTGCAAGGGCTGTGACCTTCACCCTGACAGCTTTGGAGCCGTTCCAGTGCCCTGTGATTACACACTGTGAGGCACACAAAAACTCTGGACATCTTACAATTCCAAACATACTGCTGTGCACTTTTTTTTTTTTCCCTTTTGCTTTTGTTGTAACTCACAGGAACAAAGTGCCTAAATTAGAAACAGCCATTGAACAGTGGCTCTCCAGCTCTTCAAGAAAAATACAAAACATTTGCAAGAAAATTTTTTTTTTGGCATTGTAGCTTGAGCTATGGTTTTAATCCTCGTTTTCTCCATGCACATATTTACTGCTATGAGTGGAGTAATTACTGCTTGGAAATCTTTTATCAGTCCAAAAATGTTTGAATGCCTCAATTTTCCAAAAATATGAATCTCAAAAACTGTTTTGATTTTCCTTTGGCCTTTACTTTCATTGGGAAGATTTAAGTGGAAGATGGTAATGGTGATGAAGAGTGGCACTGAAAGTAACGCACAGTTGAAAAGGATTCCACAATTTTTCTGCAATGAGGGGACAGCGTAGACCACGTCACCCCTTCAAAGCACACCCTTGCAAGATGGAAGGAGCAGTGCTAAACAGTCTTCCAGGGCTGGAGGAGCTCAATCTCTCACTGAACTCACAATCTGACCTTGGGGTGTTCAAGCTGCTTTTGGCTTTTAGGCTGCTGTATCCAGCTCCCTGGGTGTGACGCGGGGCCTCTCACCCATCCTCCTCCTCCGTTGCTCCTTTGCAGTCACCAGAAAGTTGCAGTTTTTAGGCTGTGGCACGTTACAGTAACTCAAAAAAAAAAAAAAACAGCAAACCCTCTGTCAGGAGATTTTAGCTTTGTGTCTCTGCTGCAGAATCTGTAGGCTTCTGAACAGAATAAAAGTTAAAACTCAGAGATGTAATTAGCAAACGCGGGATCTCTAGGGTCTCATATCTAAGAGGAGGTTGAACGAGTCTAAGCTGGTTAGTCAGTAATTAGATACGTGGAGATCCAAGACAGTAAAGCTTGAGTGCAGTGCAAGTGCACGCTGGTGCACACCCTCTGCCGCACACTTCTGTGCTCCTTCCAGCACAAGTCCTGCTTTGTGAGTAAACCAAGTACCGCACCGTAATGGGAGCAGAATGTGAAAAAGAGGAAAGAATTAACTGGAAAAAAGACATCTGAAAGTGAGAGAAAAGGTGATAGCTCTTTAGGGGCTTCTAGAGACTCTAAACCACACTGGCAATATTGCAGTTTCCTTGAAAAGATTCACATCATGCTTCGGAACTTATATACAGTGGCTAGATTAATCACAAGGAAGCTCACAACTATTTTCTGGAATATTACAGGAGTAGGAGCTATCAAAGTTTTAATGGCATGAAACTAAGCCAGGGTGAGAGGGCAATCCATGCAGCTACAGAAAGTAAGTTGAAGGAATATTGCACTCCCAAGGAAACTTGAACTTTTGAAAGACACGGGTTTCATATGAGAATGCAGAAGGAGGAACCCTTTGAAGAATTTTTAGCTGATCTTAAAATAATGGATCAGTCAAGTAGCTATGACGTTTGCATAGATTCCATTTTAAGGGATCAGATAGTGATGGGCATCTGATCCAAAGAAACAGAAAAGATTTAAAAAAAAAAAAAAAAAAAAAAAAAAAGAGAGAGAAGAAAGTAAGCTAGGACAGTCATAAGGCAGTATGAAACTATCAGAAGGGGAGCAGGACATGCTGTCTGTCAGGAAAGGAAACCAGGAGAGTTTCGAAGAGACTCTTCAGAGCTATCTGCCAGAAGTACCCAAAGTGAAATATATGAAAATTCACAGATTCACTTTATGTCCAGGAGTTTAGAAATTCTGTGGCAGCTATTAAAAGCTACTGTTATTTTGTGAGACCTTGGAACTGGAACAACAGAAGCCAAAGAGAACACCCTCCACAACCCCAGATCTACACAACGGTGCACAAACAAAATACCACCTAGAGATTCTGTGCGAAGGCTTCAGACGAAGATTAAACACCTCTAAACTCAAAACCGGTGCTCAGTCAATGCTCCCTCCAAACACCCTCTAAAAAATCTGGCTCGGGAATCTCTACATATGAAGAGAGACTGTTGAAACTGAGGGTGTCTACCAAGAATCTAATTCCTTCTGAAGAATTGCATGAATTTAAGTTGAAAAGTGAAGATAAACACAGTAGTTTATAGGCAGAAAGAGCTAACATTTGGTCTAAAACATGCCTAGCCCTGCGCCTGGTTAAAGCGGTGAGTCAGATGAAGGGACCATAAACTGGAGATCAGTACCCAGAAATCTTCAGTGTCGGAGATAAAGTTGACACAGAATATAGAGCTGTATTTTCATAGCGATGTGTGCTGCCAGAAACATTCCTCTGGTTGTGAGAGAGAAGCTCTTAAAGGAGCTATATTATGTAGGAGTAATGGTGGGAAGTTTAAAAATGGAAGAGCCAATTACCAACAAAAGACAAGTCGCCGAGATTGTTCTTACATCCAATGGGGCTAAGTATATGGTTTGGGACAGACACTGTCCTACAAAGGATATTTTCAGGTAAAAGGACTGAATATGTGACAAAATATTACAGATTCAAATTCTTCTGCTGGATCCAAACAAACTTCCTTGCGTGACGTGAGTTTAACACCGTGCAGTTTTAGACCACTGTACAGGAGATTCAAAGGCTTCCTTTAGGCTTAGAGTCCATTCTTGAGTTTTCACAGGAAAGCGTAGGAAAAGCCTTTCACTTGCAGCAACTGTGGCTGCTTAAATAGATACTGAACATGTCAAGTAGAGAGAAAACCAGCAGGGAATCTGAAAGAGGTATCCAAGAGGGTCTGAGAAGTAGGATTAGACAGAAATGCAAATGTAGGGGCCGAGAAATAACATGAAAGATTTAACTGTCAACAAGATGAAAGAGTCGTCACAAATATGCCATCCACAAGGATGTGAGAAGGGTCCAGAGCCCTGTTAGCATGTGAGTGTTAGATGAGAGTTCATATCAACGGGCCATCTGTGCAGCAGCTTTGGAGTCACCACACAAATGGACATTGGGGGCTGTCCCTCGGGGAAAACAACTCCCAAACTAGGGGCGTTAGGAAAGACAACTCCTTGCCGTAGGTGTACTGTCACTAGAAGACAGACGAAGTCTTCAAAAGATGGCTCGCAGGCAGTGTTATCAAAAAATAATATCAAAAATAATATCAAAAAATAATAATATTAAAAAAATAATAATATTAAAAAAATAATCCAGGGAAATGTGTGTCCAGGGTGCTTGTCAGCGTTCCCACGTGCCCTCCACTCAAGGCACAGAGCCGGGAGCAGAGCCCTGGCTCTGCCTGTCCTAGATGTCACGTACTGTTTAGTGGTCTGTTATGGTTAGAGCTCAGACAAGCCGCTGTGGAGGCAAAAGAAAGATCAGCTTCCAAGTAGAAAAATAGTGTGACTTTCCGTGGTTTTATTCGTAGGCGAAGCCATTCAATCTGAGAATAAAGCTGGAGAAATAATTACTGACCACAGACATGCTTTCTAGAGCACTCAGGGTGTCTGCTCTTGGAAACAGCGCAGAGAGCGACATAACACCTGGAAACATAATTTTTGAAAGTATTCTCCTGTTTCGGAAGAAAGTGGGGCGGGTTTGGCGAGGCTGCCCGGCCGCTGACACGGTGCAGAAAGCCAGGGCCTGCCGGGTGGGAGGGTGCTGGGGGCCGAGGCGGCGTGCCCGGGGAGGGCAGAGGGGTCTGTGCAGCAGCACACGCCTCGGCACCGCGGGGACAATGCGCCATGACCTGACGTGCCTCCCAGAGCCTCCCAGAACCCCCCAGAGCTTCCCAGAGCCTCGCAGAGCCTTCCAGAGCCCCCCAGAGTCCCCCAGAGCCCGGGGCACTCACAGGGCTGCGGAAAATGTGAAAGAAAAGACTGTGTGCTGCTACATCTGAATCCGGTGTAAGCCCCTGCCTTGGGCATCAGCCTGAGATTGCATCTGGATTGCCTTCACCACCAGAATCTATTACAGCATACGTTAACGCTCTATTTGTTTGGGTGTGGAGCCCCAGAAATTTTGTCTAGCAATGCTCCCCTGTTAGCAGCCCAGGCCCGAAGTGCTCTGTAAGGGATGAAGGATATCCAGGTATCCTGAATACAACGCTGAGGTAAAACTCTTAAAAGACAGTTCAAGCAAGCTCTGAAGTGATTCACACTTTCACTGCACTTGAGAGAAATAGCGATGAAAAATGGTTTCTTGCCAGCTGAAACGTGGTTGAGTGTCCCGGTACTCCCAATCCAGTCCCTATAGCAGTGGAAGGCACAGTGGGTCCGAAGCACACGATAAATTGCTAACAACCCACCTAAGTCGTGTCAGAATTCAGATTGTTTTTAAGGTAGGTGATGCTGTTTGCATACACAGTGGTGTTTCCTGCACCCTGAGGGCTGTGGGGAAACTACTCTTTGTTCATACAAAGTATAAACTCCAAAAGGGCAGATCCTCAGGAGAAACACTTGGCCAGGAAAATGCGTTGTTGTAAAGGCTGTACGGAACGTACAGCTCCTGGAAAACAAATGGAAACCCAAGGGTGCCGGGGTGCTCTGAGAGGACAGACTGCACCGGCAACTGGAGCTGAGACCAGACGCCTCCGAAAAGATGCGGGAGGGTTTGCAGAGCTCTGAAGAGACTCACGGAGTATTGCTAAAAGCACGTGAAATTTCACATGTCCCGTGTTGGCCTTGTGACAGCTGACTGCCTGGTGTTGGTACGGAGGAGGCAACGTAAGGCTCAGGTGGTGGCGAGGGCCTCACCAAGGGGCAGAGTGAGCCGCAGAGGGGCTCGGGGAGAGCCCGAGGCAACGAGTCACGCCTGGCCACGTGGGTGACACTGCTGAACTGGGCTGCCGCGGCGATGGGCCTTTTACACTACCAACACTGGCGCTCTCGCGAAGGCAGCCTCCGCTCTGCACCCTGGGGCTGTCAGAAGGAGCAATCCCAGAGCGAACGGAGCGGCCGGAGGCATTAACCCAGCTCCAGATGGGTCATTTGTGCCATAAGGGTGGCACCCGGTAAGTGCTGAATGTCTGTAGATACTTTGTGTGCACCTGGTAATCCACGTCAGGATGTAATTCGCAACTATTTTAATTTACGTTAATCTTAAACCACCCTGCTGGTTGACGAGAGGCAGCAATGAGAGATGTTTGTGCCCGCCTTGGCCTCCTGAGCCAAAAGGTGGGGAGGCTTTGGCTGAGTCGGGGGCAGAGCGGCACACTGCTTGCGTTTCGTTCCGAGGTCCCTGACGTCAGTGAAATATCGGTGACAAAATAAAGAGGGAGGAAGAGTCAAGGTTTTGAGGCCTGAATTCAACCACGAGTAAGAAGTGATAAATATCTCAGGGATAAATATCTCACCTCACTGCAAGGTGCCGCTCCAGCGCCCACACGAGCGGGCAGAAGCTCGGCGTTTCCTCCCCCGGGCACGGACCGGGCCCTGCGCTACTCCAGGTCTCGGTCAGGTTTAACCGTCCCCGTCGAAAAGGTTGTTGTGGCGGTGTCAGGGCTCCAGGAGCCTCCAGGCAGCAGCAGGGGTGCCGCCAGGCCTCACGCTCCCGCGGCGGTGCCCTGACCCGGCCGGCCCCGCGCGGCACCTGCAGCCGCGGCCGGGCGCGGAGCCGGTCAGTCCCGGGAGCATTTCTCTGCAACGGGAGGCTGGAGCCACGCAATCCCAGCTGCAGATTACACGGGAGGGGGTGTTGAGGTTTATTTGTGAACAGTTTGGCAGCCTTTGAATAAATTTTATGAACCTACCACACACAAATAAGCTCAGAATCTTTCTCTGCCCCTCCACCCCTATTTTGTATATTTGTTTGTATCCTTTTTATCTGATGCAACAAAGGAGCTAAAATAAACATCTGCTCTCTTTCAGGGATAAATTTAGGGATTACTTCCAAGATTTCAATAAGGCCTCTCATAAAGTGGGTAAAAATAGCGATGGCTATGTAACAGTATGTGACCTGCACAGGATACAAGAGTTCAACCACTACCCTGATCACAATCAGTTCGTTAGTCTCCTAACAGGTTTGTGTAATTAACTCCTTGGCCACACCCAGCAAAGCCTGTAAATTCTGCTTAGTGATAAGCAGATAAGAGACTCTGTTAAAACTAATGGTGATACCCATGTGATTAAAACTGCGTGTGCATCAAAAATCTTTTTAGGTGATGTGTTGCTTCTGCAGGTAACGAGAGTGAAATGGCTGCTTACATAAAAAGGTATGATTTGAGTATGTGTACTTGTTTGTTTTATTTATTGAATTTCGATTGAATTGAGCAAGTGTGTGAAACAGATCCTGTTCAAAATAGAAACAGAATTAAATCAGGTTATAAAACAGGAATCGTGTTCAAACGATCCAGTGCTGCTGCCATGCAAAACTATGCTTTTAATGCTCTGCGTTAATATGAGGAAGAAGAAGAATCTCTTTTGTAGAGGCTGAAGAACACAAAGGACCTGCTCCAGCACTAGGTACTGCAGTTCCCTGCGCCAAACAGTTCCCCAAAGGTCATATCCTGGCAGCGCTGGGTTTTGTTCTCCAGAGCCTGCCAGACCAGACTCTCTTTTGAAATAAAATTAACAAAGTCTTTTCACAGTTCACCTTTAATTGGGTGATCAACTTTTTTGTGAATTGAAACCTTAATAGGAATCTGCTGCTTGTTTCTTTCTCAAAGACCTCTTGATGATAAACACCTCCATTCATTGTAATTTTGTGCAGATTATTCCTTTCTTGATCCAAAATAGTCTTTTTCTAAATAATACAGAGTAGATTAGCATATGCATTTAGTTTTATTACTAAAATTTTAATGCCCACTTGGCAATTTATTTCTCTGCTGAAATGGTGTTGATTATTTCCTTTTCCACACACTGTCTCCAATATTGGAGCCAGCTTGACACGGGTAGTATGTGGGAGTGCTGTGCAGCTGCAAGATGCAAAATCAGGGCTCTTGAATATTTTTTTTTCTTACTAGCAGATATGGGGTCTATAGTTAATTTCTTTTCCAGCCTGTTTTATAAAGCTTCCTCTTTGTTTAACTGGCTCTCCCCATTAATTAGACATTCTTGTAACTGGATATTCTGGTGATTGGTAGCTGAGGCATTGGTCCCCAGTGATTTACTGTGGAAACAGATGATAAAAGTACGTTACAGTAACTCAGTTTTAAACAAGAAAATCAGGGTTGTGTAGTGGGGCCATCTTCTCTGTCGACTCTTGGCTCTCTAGGACTTGCCTTGGCCATAATTCTGACAGAGAACCTGAATGCAAAACTAGAAAAAGCTCGGCCCTTCCCCTGAAGCGTAGGAATTGCCCACCGAATGCATGTGTGTAAAGAATCTATAGTTCTGATAATTTGCTATAAAATGATTGAAGTCTATTAAAAGCCCCTCCATGGATGGTAATGCTGAGGTCAAGCTGGAATAATTCTGTGGGAGCCAATGGATCTGTATCCAAGCCACCTAACGCCTGTTGTAGCCTGGAGACTCTCTGATTGTCTTTCAGGGGTAGGAAACGCCACAGACTGATGCAGGGGCTTTGTGCTGGGTAAGTGAGAGCGGAGCAAGCCCCTGGCACCGTGCCCCCTGGGCTGATGGGCTCTGCAGCCTCACCAGACAGGTCTGACGTCATGTTTAAAACACACCAGGTGTCTTTTCGTTAAGTGGTCACGAGTCACAGGACATGGGAGGAAAGTAGCTCTTCATGTAATGGTTAGTGCTGTTCATCTCGCCTTTATGCTAAGTAACTTTTATATTCATATTTTCTGCATATGTGAAGCTTGCCTTAATTCCAGTCTTTTTATGGTAAAAAATTTTTGAATAAAAATGAATTTAGTTTGGTAACAAATTCCTCTGAAAAAAAAAATAAAAATTCCCACATCATATGCAAGAGCTCATCTTTCCCCATGCTGATATTCGATGCAAAAATATATTCACTGTTGTTACCTGGAGCTATCTGTAGTCAGCTCTGTAACCCACTGAATTTCCGATGTGACAGAACACGAAGTCCCCCAGTGCCTGTGATCCAGCAGATGTTTCAGCTGACAGGCAGAAACTCGGCAAGTTGTGAGAGCAGGCTGCAAGCCCGTGGGCCGGGCTCCCAGGCACAGCCTGACCACGAGCCATCTGAAGACAAACCCTCCCGGAGGCAGCGCGGCAGCGGCCAACGCAGCGGCCGCGGGGCCAAGCGGCCCCGCCAGGCTCCAGCGGAGGAGCGAGAGCCAGGGCCCGAGGCACCGGGGCTGAGTCCTGTCCAGGACACGTGAATAATTCTCTAGGGGCCTGACAAGCCGTGTGGAGCGCAGCACAGGTCGGGAGGGAAGGCCAGCCCTTCTGTCCCAAGCGTGAGGGCAAGCGTCGTGTGGAACCGCGTTTGGTTTCCTCCCACCGGGAGGAGAAACCCTGAGCGAGTCCCGACCTGTGCTGGTACATCCGCGGAACCATCGCGGAGTGGTTCTGGATGTCCTCGCTTGTGTCTGGCAACGCCTTGCCAGGCTGTGTGTGGTCCTGTGTCTGTATGTCCTGACATATCAGAGGCTCTAGCAGCACTTCAGCATTGGTGAGTCACGGGTGCTTTTGTAAAGCAGAAGGTCCAGGGGAGCACCAGCTCTCGGCACAATAAACACCTACTCCTCCACAGAATCCACCAGATGCCTTCCCAGTGCCCTGAAAAAGAGTCAGGGACGAGGCTGGGAGCCTACGCGTCCTCCAGCCACGCTGGGGATGGTAAGCTCAGCAGTAGATTGCGATCAATACGCTGTGCTGCGTGAATGCTGACAGACTGGAAGGTTGTGCGCTCGGGCAGGTCTCTCCTTGAGCATCTGGAGACTGGCCTGGGTCCGCACCCGAGAGTGTGGTTGCACTTAAACTACAGGATTGATGGCTTAGACCTGAGGGAGAGCTTGGGCTGGAACTAACTGGCTTTATACACTGACAGCACAAACATATCCTGACGTGCGGCTGCAGTACAAATAATACATCATAATAATTAATCAGTACAGACAACAGCGAGATAATTATTTAAAATCATTGATATCTCATTCTGTGTTTTTCCCTTAGCTTAGGAATCAGCATTCATGACAGCAAGCCCTCTTATTTTGATTTACTGAGAGCAGTTGATGATGGCAGAGCATCTAAATACCAACAGAGACAAAAGGCGGCTGCACCACCTGCAAGCTTTGCAGCGCTCAGCTTAGAACAGACCCTAATTAAGATAAAAGAAATAGTTGCATCATCTTATGATTTGTTGTACAAGGTAAGTTTCATGTGGTCACCACATCTTATTTAACGTCTGTCTTCTTCTGCCTGGCTGGGGACTAACCCAAAGACTTCAAAACTTTTCTGATATTAATTGACTGCTACCAACAACCTCAGCCTATGGAGAAACAGCATCTTCTGACAAGTGCAGGCTTCTTCATTGATTGTGTTCTGGTTGCTCCACAAAACGAGCATATCAAATCAAGCCTGGAGGCTTTGTGAAGGTAACGATTGGAAAGGAAAACAGCACACAGCAAATTATTGGGGCCCTCCTCCCTTCCCCAAATGCCTTTTCCTCCTCCAGTTGTCTGTAAATTGCGTCCCAAGCATGTAAATACCACGTCTTTCAAATAGCTCTGCTGAGTTTCCTAAACTGAGACTTATAAGTAGACATAACACGCTACTGCAGGCAGGCATTATGGTTTTATTGGATGAAAGGATCATGTAGCATCGGAGGATAAAGACGTACGATCAGATGTGAGCACGTTGGAGCGGCTGCAGAAGTCGGCACCCCTCAGCTGGGGCTCTGCAGCTACTTGCGTTTATGCTCGTGGCCACTTCTGATTCTGACACAGACAGAAAAGGTACACTAGCTGTCGAGCTGCAAGCTTCCTGGTTTTGCCACCTGTAAAATGAGAACAACAGAACCGCTTCTCTCCAGAATTTTGAAAGCCCCAGATGAAAAAGTGCTGCATGTTCAGTGGTCTTAGACTGTCGGGTCACAATCTACTGAAGTGCAGCAGCCTCTAGAGTAAATAATTCTTGATGCTGCAGCAAGATTGTTTTCAAGCTTGTGAAAGAATAATCAGAAAGCCCTTGAAGGAAACTTTGCTGTCACAAAGACCTGCTGAGCCATCTCCCCTGCCCCTGCAGTTTCAGGTCAGTTTAAGCTCAGGGCGTTAGAGGAGCTGCTGCCCGCACCAGGGAGGGGAAGGCAACAGGGGCTGGGAAGACGATGGGGACACAAATTCCTGTCGTCGGTGGCTGCATTTCTGAAATCTCAATCTGTGGACTCTGCCCCAAAGTTCCAAACAATACAGGCTGCCAACAAAGACATCACTAGTGATGCTGCTTGTACAAGCACCAAAAAAAAAGTAGTACCACGGGAGATGATGATTCTTTACAGAAATCTCTTCTCGTGCCATTTGGAGTCTCCCGTGATGTTTGTAATCTTGTCGGGGGCACACTGCCATTTTTGGCCAGATAGGCTAGCTAGTGAACAGACCACTGAAATATTCATACAATCACTTTACATTTTTCACACTAAGGAGAAAAAAATCCTTCCTGTGCTCTGCAATATTGAAATAAGAAATAGATAGAGTCAATAGCACAGGTTAGTGTTCGTTAAATTTTAATAGAAGACAGTATCTATCCTCTCATCCCTGTCCTCTCATCCATCTTGGGAATGGAGAAGGTCACAATTTTGTCTGCTGAGACTGTAATTTGAAAATTACTTTTGGCATGAACAAATCATCCATTTAGCCTTTTAGGATACCATTTGGTGGTTAATATAACTTCGGGGACCAAGGGATTTTCTCCATGGTGAGCCAGACTTTGTCCACCGTGCTATGGAAAAGCAGAACTTTCTCTCATTTCCCTTATATGAGAAAAGGAAGTTCTCCATTTTCTTCTGAGGCATTTTTGAGTAATAGTTGCTGCCACCTGTGTCACAGCGGCCTCAAACAACATAAGCTTATAAAAAAAATGTTTTGTTAGAAAGAGGCAGATCTGAAAGCATAGTTCCTAGAGTCCAGCTAGTTGGAAAAAAAAAAAACAAAACACCACAACAAACCATCCCATCCCATCCATGACATTTCTACAGCTGAATACAGACCTCTGACGTTTCGTAACAACTAGTTAAGAGTTCAGGTGGGCCCTCTCTGTCAGTACAATCATCTCCCACGCATTTTCACCTGCTCAGTGCAATGCATACTATATACCCAGTGTTTGGTTTCAGTACGGAAGCAAAGATCAAACTTTCATATCAAGAAGTTACAGAATCCTCTTCAGCCTTCAAAGGATCCTTTCCAATGTCCTTGGGATATGGTAGCATTTGTTTTGCCAGTAGACATGGCTCATGTACGGTAAATGCACATTTTTAAGCCCATTATTTGGAACAGTTCCAATGGTAAAACAAAAAAATCTGTACTACATCAATAGGCTGTAGTGTTAGCAGACTAACGGGACTTTAACCTGAAGTTGTGAAAGGTGAAATATTCGGTTTTGTTTATGGAATCAGTGATTTGTATGTGCAGCATCACAAATAAGGGGCAGAATGAAGCAAGGGGATGTGGTAAGTTAGTAGCAGCCAGGTGGAATGAGAGTGGATGTGACCCACAACTTTTCTAGACCTTGGTATTTCTGCCCCTCATTTGAACTACTCTCCTGCATGCCTCCTGCTGCAGCTGTGCTAAACCCAACCTGTTTCACCTGGGAAACCTTTGGAAAACTCCCACGAAGAACAGGCTGAGCATTTTCTACAAGGGAGTATGAGAAGAGAGCAAGGACGCCTTCGGGCTGAGCTGAAGCTAATGAGGATGAAGGACCATCGAGTCCTTTACTGAGCAGAAAAGAAACTTGTGTCCCTGAGGACAATCACTGGGGGGGGAGGGACAAAAGGCAAATGAAATATTGCTCAGGTGAGTTTAATTCAAAATATTTACATTTAAATTACTTAAGGCAGTCCCCAGATATTTTTGTCTGTTTCCTCTCTTGTCTGAACCACTACCTCTTCTGGAACGTCTGGATACTTCATCTAATGCCTTTTTTGCTTTTACTGCAGATTGGTTTTAATTTCCATATTTATATTTACATGTGGTGCAGGAATACAGGCTATTTTTGACTTATTTCAACAATAGCATCTCATTTTAAAAAGAAGGAAAGCTTCAGACTAAGTAAGGTTCTGAGAAATGTGGTTTGTTTCTTCGTGTATAAAATACCTGTAAGTAAAATGCATATGGGTCTTGGGTGTTTCCATGCGAACTGCTGAATGGTTGCTGAAAAAGACTTCTTTAGGTTTGCTTAAATAATGTGAATTCATCCTTCTCAGGTATTTTTTCTATTTGATAAAGACGATGCTGGAGCAATTAAAACACTGGAATTTTGGCAAGTGCTTGACCATTTCTGCTTTAAATTAACAGACAAGCAGTTCAGGGACCTTCTCAAGAACCTCAGTCTTTGTGAAGACTTCACAGTAGACTGGAAAGTTTTCCTGAATAACATAAACCACCTCATAGGGGTAAGAAGAGCTACCAAGCTATAATATATTTCTTTAAAAGATACAATCTGATGCGTTAGAATTGGCTGACTAAGGAACACGTGAAATTCACTTACATTTCTGCTCATTTCTGCCTGTGCAGCCCTCATCTCCTCACGAAGAGCTCTAAGCAGTTAATTCTTACAGAGATTTGGGTCTGTACGTGTGGCAAGCTGAAAGCACGCCCATGGATGCAGCCAGAGTGCCCCAGGCGGGCAGTGCTGGCCACGGGATATCCAAGTATGCCCAGCGACCCCTGGAAGGACTGGCAGGGGCTGGACAGAAAGCTGAGTGGATGGGAAGCCCACCAGGTTCTCGGTGCCACAGAGTAATAGCGGTGTAGGTGTAGCAGGAAGGTCAAGTACAGAGACAATCTTGACTGTGGTCGTGGCCGGAGTTTTCTGATGCTCTGAATATGCATGTGGCAACAACTCAAGTTAAATTAGAGCTGCTGTTTCTCCGTGACAGAGGTTTGTGTCCGCAGTGCCCCACCGGGAGTCGTTCACTCTGTGCACATCAGACCCTTTAGTTCATACTCACAGCGGTGATGAGCGCAGCGCTGAGCCAACACTCACCGTGTTTGTAAATAACAGGAATGTTAACAGCAGGTGTAAGTAAAAGATGTCTCTGTCCTATTTTAATTTCATGGTCCTTCCCTTTCCTCTGGCTTTTCCCCTCTTAGTCCGCCTTACTCAGCGGGAAGCAGGTGTGAGATCAGAGGGTGCAGGAGCCCAAATGACATTCCCTTTACAGCTCACTTCTGAACTTGGCTAAGGATGGGAAAGCTGGGCACTAACGGGAGAAAGAGCAGTTCTAAAAAAAAAACAAAAAAAAAACAACTTGCATCTTATGTTCTAAGAAGTAACTATATTTCATTTTCAAAAGTATATGCTCGAAGCACAAATAAAATGAGAAAAATAATAACCATCACCCAATGGAAAACCATATAAAAAGCCTACCACTTTATTGCCATGGCGATAATGGAATGTTGTGCTAAACAAATCCGTATAGAGCCATACAGTGATGAAATCTTGTGTCATAAAGTAGAAGCTGGGAAACCAGTGAGATCTGCCTCAGCCTCTTCACATCCTGAGTCGAAGTCTGTCAGCCTTCAAATAATTGCAGGGCTTGGACAATTCAGGAGAGGAGGAGGAGGAGGGACCACATGTTTGGAATGAAGAAGGACCCATAAACAGCTGCAGAAGTAAGTGGCTTGGTAGCAGGTTAGAGATTTTATCTGTGCGTGTCACTTACCAACAGGCATGGCTCTGCTAAAGTGCTTATTGTAAGTGGAGCTTTATTCAAAATTTTATAAGGTTGCTTAAATTTATTTTATTCTCTGTAAATTTAGCATTAATATTTATAGTAGTGCAACTGTTACTTTGTCCTTAGTGGCAGGACTACATTTAATTATAGGGTTTTTTAAAAAAAAAATAGTTGCGGATTTTTAAATATTTATATTTTCTGCTTATTAAAATTAAAATACAACCTTAACAGATATACTAGATTACATGGTTCTCAAGTGTGAAGCAGTGGAATACTCTGTGTAGGTTAGAAAACGCCGCATTTCCCCCGTTCCTGCTTTTGTGCACGTACACGCTCGGTAAGTTTCAACTGAGTCATATCAGCCTAAAGACCAGTTGTATGAAATAGAACATCTGTGTAATTATTTTAAGAATGTGTTTGTGCGCTGTAACGTTGGCCCCTTTCGCGTTAACTTTAGAATAGGTAGCTGCTTTTGTTAGGGACGGGGCTGAGCCTCCTACAGAGCTTGACAAGGCGCCGGTTCCTGGGCCAGCCTCGGCAAGAGGCACCTTTTAACACCAAGTCTCTCTGACAGTCAGTCCTCCAAGACCCCGAGTCCCTTCCACCTCAACTCAGCGAACAAACAAGCTGCCTCCGCATCTCTCAGGAGGTTCTCGGTCCGTGACAGCACTGCAGCCTGTACTGCTTTTTTTCAAGGTTAAGTGTTCACCGTAGGTTTTGGGGTTGGGTTTTTTTTGTGCTGTGTTAGGGGCAGAAGGGATAAATCCATCATTAAAATCCCAAATTAATCCACAAGGGAACGTTTTTGAAAAGACAAAACAAACACAAAGCAGGCTCACGAGTGCTGGTTCAGCTTCCAGATGCTCTCAAATCTCATGTTTTCCATTTGGGTTCAGCCCAAAATTTCCCACGCCTTTGCAATTTCATCCCACCCTGGGTTCACACGTATTCCTGGGCTCCTGTGCAGGTTATGAGAGAAGGCTGGTTGTTAAATTATTCACTTCATCCACACATGCTACAATTTTGGCCTGCAAAGTCTGTATCTAAATTAATGAGGTATGCGACTCATTCAGGCACGTTAGGAAAACTGATCATTATGCTATACAATCTGATCACTGAAGTATATTAAAAAGTAACAAGTAAAGTATGCAGCTTGATCATTAAGGTATGGAAAATTTACTGAACTAGTAAAATATGAGTCTGAGATGACTTTTGTCTCAACCGGCACCTCATAAATAAAACCCACAACCGCAAAGGCAAACATTCACAAACCCAAAAAGCCATACAGGTTTAAGTTGTGTTTTTTCCTAGAAAACAGCTGAATAAGGGGAGATGAAAAAAATTCTTGTGGAAATTGTTTCTAAATGTTTTATGTGTCACGCGGATCTCTTGATGGCTTTGACATACATTGATGAGTTTTACATTCTGATTAACTCTCTAGAATACACTCCACAGACAGCTGTATCTCCCTTCCCTTCCCTGGTCTGAGCAATGAAGAAAAGGGTCTAATGGAATTTTTCAAAGGTGACTCGTTCCCTGGGATGGAAGCCTTTCACTCTGTATTTACAAAGAGTAGCGGAAGAGGAGAAAGTGGGGAACACAGAATCAGCCCATCGGGCACGACGGGCCGCACACCGCTCGGGAGGCAGAGAGCAGGGAAGCCTCCCTGTGCCTCCTGCTTCGTTACTCGCTTCTGCCTAGGCTTAATATCTCATAGCTATTTAATACAGTAGTTATTTTAATTACATTTAGAGCACTGTGGCATTTTTCTAGACAAGGCATAGATTGGCACGTGGGCCACCTTTGACTGATCGTGTCAAACCATTTTGTCAAACCATCGTATCCCGCCGCGCGTCCTGAACGCTGCCCCCCGCGTCTCCTCCTGCAGCTGGGACCTCGGAACTTCGGTCTGTCTGGTGCAAACAGTTGGCCAAAAGGAAAACGGTGCATTACAGAGTGACCCTCAGTGGAGTTTTCATCTTTTGTATATAATTGGGTTTATTGTTGCAAGCTCCTGTTGCACGCCAGCTATCAAACCCTCAGCAGGCGTACCCCAGCGCTCAGGTGAATGGAGCTGGACTGGTCCCTGCCGATGAGGGTCCAGCCCTGCTGTAACCCGGGGACGCAGTACAAGCTCCTGTACCGTGCTGAGACTCAGAGCTACAGCAGCCTGGCTGCGGAGATGCTGCTTATCTGAACAGGAGCAGAAAATGCATTTCCACCCCAATCCATGCTCAAGCATCTCACTCTGCTGCTTCCACACATCCTTAGGGAAGAGCTTTTACGGAAAACGGCTTCAAGATCCGTGTTGTTAGGGTAAAGGAGGGCCCATGGGCTAAGCACAGAAGCCTCTCAAACTGTGTAAACTGTCAAAAGGATGATTACTTCTGGCAAAGGTCACCCTCACGTACAAAGAGGAAAACGTCTCCTTTTTCAGGGGAAGACACAAGGGCTGCCTTGTGTAAGCTGTTTCCCAAGCCCTTTGCTTTCTGAGCCTCCCCAGAAAGGGAGGGAGGTCAGACTTGTGACAGGGCGGGGAACAGGACCAAAGAAATGGTGACTTATCTTGATGTACCGATTTACTTCTAATTAAGAATGCCTCTTAATAGAAAAATCTTCCAGAAACAGGAAGGAGCTGCAGGAATGGAGCTTCGCTGAGCAGGTGTGGGTGGAAGAGCCTTCTTTTATTACTAATCAGCATAGTTATGCCATTTATAGAAAAGGACATGAGGCTGTGCAAGGAACTTTCTCAGGAAGAAAAATAGAGCCCTGCTTCGAGCAGCAAGCGAGCTACATGGTGTGGCCCATAAGAAAAGCCTCATCACAACGCCTCCCCTCTGTTGGTGGGAGCAGGAGGTGGCAGAGGATTTCCAGGGCCCTCCCGAGGGGCTCTCCAGGGCCACCGGGAAGGGCGAAAAGGCCGCGAGGAGCCGAGCGGGGCAGGCGGGGACTGCCCGGGTTCTGAGGTGCCACACGGGCAGGGCTGGCGAGGACGAGCGGAGCACGTGGCAACGCGTACCCGGAAAGCTCTGAGAGAGGCACAACCCCTTTTCTCTCCAACAGAAGCTCTTCCAGCAATGGCCCGTCAGCACTGCCAGGGCACACGCTGCTCCCCTTCGAGGCTAAAGCAAGACAAGCAAAGCCAAGAAATGCACCCGCGCTGTCTGTAAGGTTAGTTCCAAATGCAGAAATGGCACTTAGGTGTCCAGGTGGCCGGTGCAGAGTCTGAGATTTCAGGCTCCAGCTCCATTATTTCAGCTAAAGGTGATTATTTTAGCTGCGGATGATAGTCACAGATACCCACTGCATGTGCGAACTGCATGCGGTGGAGGAATGTAATGCTGTAACTGAATAGAAAAGGGTTTCTAGTTTGCAAGAAGCACAAATAATTTCTTTTTTTATTGGCTCTCTAACCATTTTAAGACCAAAGTGCATTAGGTCTTATGAAATAAACAAAAAAGCTCTTGAAAATAAACAAATTAGGGAAACTCGCACTCGCAAAATATGTTTCTTTAAAAGGTTGCAGGGCACGAGTGCTTCCCCTAAGTCTTTGGCTTCACCAGAGTAATTAAAAGCAGCGGTACGGTGCTGTTTAGTTGCAGTAATGTCAGGCAGGCAGAAGGTGTGCCCTGCCCAGGACCGTGCCCGGCACCTTCATTTCCTGACCCCGGCACAGGCCGGCCGCCGTGTCTGCTCGCACGGTTCTGCCTCTCTGCTCTTAATAATAATAATAATAATAATGATGATGCAGCCGTAATGCCTGTCCCACACGTATGTTTTATGTAAAGCATGGTTAATACTGGAAAGTGTGATTTACATCTGAATATAGTGGAGTCTTTTCTCATTAGGAGGCAGGTTTCTTGCAGTTCTCTAAGAAACATATTTTCTTTTCCATCCAGTTATAATGATCATGTGAGACGTGACAAGGAAACAGGAGCGCAGGACCAAAAGCCATCTGTTTCTTTTTTGGTATTTCATATTGCATGGAGCAAGAAGGTGGCAAAGCTTATACGCTTAAACATGGGGGTATAAAATATGACAGTAACATTTAACATGCTGTAAAGAAATGTCTCTGAACCAAAACCAGATTTATTTTTTTTTTTTTAATTTTTTTAACCAGGACCTCTTACCACAGCTATAGTAAAACTGACTGCCACTTGTGTTTGTTAAAAACTTTGCTTTCAAGATATTTTATATATTTAGTTTAGACAGTGCAAGTGGGTGGAAAGTCAGCTTCCATTCCTGAAAATAAGTAGTTTCTTCTTCAAATTTCTGATACTGCTTTTTTTTGTTTGTTTATTATTATTCCACTTGGTGCCACTCCTGAGACTAATTTTATAAGTAAAATTTGGTTCCATTTTAAAAACTGAAGTTTACTGCTCATTCTGGAGGTAGAATGTAAATGTTGAATAGATTTCACTGATATTTAACATTATGAAACGTGGCCTTCTGCACGCAGTTAGACTTCTGGCATTCTCAGGTACGCCCATACGAAGCCTAGCAGTGCTTTCCTCTGCAGTTTATTCCAACCGGCTGTATTCTGCCCTCTGTATTTCTGCTTGCCCTATGACCTTCTGCTGTATTTACCCAAAGCGTGGCTTTCCACCCTGCAGAATGCACAATGGGGGGACTCTGGCCAGGAATAAGACCCCGCGGAGGATTTTAAAGCCACGCACCGCTGTTAGATGTGAAAGCAGCACCCTGACATCAAGGGGGTTGTGCACATCTTGTGCTGGCATTGAGCTGCTTGTGGCCGACCCCTTCAGTGCTTTCCCCTCACACGTTCTGTACCTTTGCAGCCTTCAACTGCCCCGTTTGGCTGCAGTACCCCCACTGTGGATGACCAGATTAAAAAGCACCGCCACAAGTATACCTGGAACTTAGAAAGGAAAGGGACATAATTGCCCTCTCTTTCATCTCAGGACTGAAGTGCCTTTTCAATCAGAGATTTCCACTGCTTGCTAAAGACTATTCAGATGAGAAGAATACCTTTGGGATATTTGGGCTAGTTAGCACTCACTTCCCTTTTTTCCACATTAACAGAATAGACCTCTTTGTAAGATCACCCAATTTTTTAGACCTTTCTAAAAGTTTAGGTCAGTCTTGGAATCCTGTGCTTTTGTTGGCCTGTCACCAGTTGGATCACGTTTATAGAGAGTCTATTTTTTCCCTTAACTACTTGCATAGCCCCTTTTCTCTTTTGTGGTGCAAGCCAGAATTCCTGGAAGCAGGTTTTACTGCCTGCGGAATCTCACTGGCTGCCTTCTCCATGGACGTCTCCCTCTTCCACTGGCTGAATGCCACACTGCGATTTATAATTTATTCAGTGGATCCATTACTGATTCTCTGTGTATGTTTTTTGTCTAGACTGAGGAAGGGCAAAAAGTCATTCCGCCTAAATCTGCTTGGGAGCTGTCAGAGAGAGGCATCCTCTCACAGATAGAAGAAGTAGTGACGGTTGACTTCCAGACACTTGCACCAGAGTTTAAAGATATTTACTCTTCAAAAGATAATACAGTATCAAAAGAGGACTTCTGGGATATATGTAACTGACATTTTCAGCAGCTGACTGAAGAAAAGTAAGAAAAATATATTATTTTGTCTTGTTAATTTAAGTGTACAACTGGGTAAATTGGCTATGGCTAGAGACATGTGTTTGCATACTGCTGTGTATAGTCAAGTAGTTTAAAAATTTGGATGAAATGAAAATGTTTTAAGACTATCATTCCATGAACATTTGTTGCTACATTTGTGGGAGATTATTTTTTTCCTTATCTCTGAGCATGGTTATGAACTATAATAATCGCAGGCTTTCTAAAGCAAAGTCACGGAGATGCTATTGCTAATAGCGAAGGTGTGAATTTAAAGCACAGTAGTTCTCTTTCACTAGCTCTTTATCTGTACATTTGCTATTTTAAAAGTTTCTTTTTTTAATTTTAAATTAATCCACTTCCAGTTGATGGGGGGAAAATGCCTTCTCAGCATGGAATAAAAAGTATTTCCATAGGGAGCTAATGCAAATTCCTTTTTCTCAGTAGCTATTTTGTCCTGCCCTCCTCGGACAAAGAAAGGGGCAAGCATTTGACATTTCCCGGCCACCTCTCAGCTACTTTTCTTGGTTAAAGATTCCACCAGATTAGCATTAGCAGAGTTTATGTAACCTTGAATTTAGCTGGAGTGACTCAAGTCATGGCACGAATCTGGCAGGACAAACCATCCGATTAGCCCAGTGCTCATCTTGGGGGGTCCCGAGAGGCCAATCTTTCACAAAGTTTTGCTTCTGCTGAACTTAAAACAAAAAGAGCCATTTTTTACTCTTTGCTGATCCTGGTTCAATGTGATTTTTCCAAGTCCAAATTTCCTAGGTAAATAATAAAACAGAGGGACCCTTGACTAAAAGATTTCAGGTTTTATTTAACAGGACTCTAACCTTCATGCTCACAATTGCATCAATGCCATTTGGCAGCAGACTGAAAGACAAGACACAGAACCTCCAAACTCGTACGCATGTCTGCACTACAGAAAATTATTTTGTGCTTTGCTCATCGCAGATACAACCCCTGAGTTCTTGGCCCAGCATTTTTGACTATGAATTGCAGACAGGAGTGGGGCCTGCTTGTAATTACAGCACAGCGTCTGACATGTTATCAGGCACTGCTACACATGTGTAAAGTTGCAAACAAAAGCACCGAGAAAAATATTTTCTACTTTCCCCTTGAAAACAGCAGAAAAAACCTCCAGAATGACGTGTGTGATTTGTTCCTAGTAGCCACGCTTCTGGCGAGGTACCAAGTGCAAGTGTCAGCTCTGAACCTGGAGCCTCACCCCCCGGTGAAAGCAAAGGTGAAGATGTGGTGATAAGTCTTTCTCCATCCCTGTGAACCACTGAGCAGAAGCACCAGGGTGAGCTCGGGGCTGAGCCCTGGCCGCGGCAGGAGGCACGAGCTGTGACAAATCTCTCGGGGTGACTGGAAGCAGTAAGGCAGGCATCTCCAACTGCAGAGTCCTCCAGACTGGTTCCTGTCTACTTTACACTCACGAAGAGGCGAAGGGACACAGGAGCTATTTTATACTTAAAAGAACCTCAGACAAGTGAGGAAAAAAAAATCTTGATAGGAACTGTCATCCATAATAGCAACGAGAAGCAGGCCTGAGGAGCGTCATTTATATAAGCAGCAGCCTCTGTGTGAGTGAGACTCAAGCCCTGTATCTCCAGAGATATTTTGATTTTGACAGGCCTCTCAAAGACATGCCTACGTGTATCTATATGAAGCAGCCCCAGGAGAGCCTTCCAATCTGGGCACAGGTTTTGCCACCGCTAATCCAAACTCCTGCCATTCTGGCTGTTGTTGCTGCTCAGAGTTGTTACAGAAGTGTTACTAATAGTCATAGTTTGGATGACTTCACAGAAAATGTCTTCTTTTATCCTTTTCTGGATGATGGCCACTTACTGTTTGCTATTAGCAAGGCTCAGCTGGAGTCTGTGTCGAGTAAATGGATGAAGAATTTCTTCCTGAAATTTGGCTGCTTGGTCTTCTGAATTTGTGATAGTGACCTTTTTCACAAAAGGCTAAGGATGGTAAACACGCCGCAAGCAAGGTGTTGATTAATACCTTGCCAACTGACATCCCCCTTTGTATCACAGGCACTTTTCTCCTCTCTGCTTGAGCTGCCTTGACTTGCTCCAACTCCCTGCAATCCCCAAACAGTTAGACTTCGCTGGGTGTTGAAGTCACTTCTAACTATAGCTACCGCAGCTCATCAGGGTATTGTTCTGTTTAATTGAGGTTTGTAATACACTTTGAGATCCTCGTATGAAGTGTGAAGTATAATCACAAGCGCAAAATAGAATTGTTTATAATTCATAATGTGGTAGCAGCCAGGCCAGTGGGGGAAAGTTGAAAGGAAATTCAAAATGTATCCTTTGCCCTTTGAAGTTTGACTGCAACTTGGCACATGCATCAAAGAGGTGACTGGTTTCCTTTAGGGTTTAAGTCTCTGCCGAAAAAGATCAAATCAAAAGCAATCTGAGGTTCCCAATTAGATTTATATTAAAAATCAATAATGAAGACCCTAAAAAGGCATACTGATGACTCTTGAAACACTCGCAAAATGAGTGCAGCTCATTTAAGGGCAGGCTGTGATAATCCTCGCTTTGATTAGCAGCTTACATCATGAGTAGTCCCATTTAACTCAGTGCAGCTACTTACAGAATAAAGTGCTGTTCAGTGGGAAATCAGCCCAGCCTCACCCTTACGATTCCATAGGTAGCCCGGAGGGTGGGCTGCCGGCCCTGTGCCGGGCCAAGCCGCCACAAGGACCTCCAGAAGCAGCAGCCAGCACCTGCCCCGGGTGCTCTGGAGGCTGCCTGTGCTGGGGAGACACAGCTCCCCACCCTACACCCTGACTGCACGCCAGTCTAAAGGCTCTAAAGATTTCCTACCATGTTCTTTCATGCTGATTCACTTTTGTCCTCAGGGTGAAATAATTTGTTGATGCAAATACAATAACTGAGGAACCTTAATGGCCTCCTGAGGTGGTGGTGTAACTTAGGTGCACCTGACAGCATGAGAGACTGGCCTCAGTGGTACTTAGCCAGGATACAGGTGCACCATGTGTTTGATTTACATCCCACGTTAAAGCGTTATTCTTCCCTACTGCAGCTCCATCGCCGTGTCTAATCACAGGGTTTAGTCGTTTAAACAGCACACTAAGGGCCCAATTCAATTAAAAAATGTCCTGCAGAAATCCCTTTTTCATTGTTTTCCCAGCCTTGTGCACATTTCTGCAGAGAAGCTGCGTTTTTGGTGGGGTTTTTTTAATAAGATGGGCCCTAGGATTCCTTCTAGTCCAAGGCATCCTCTCCCTGTCTTTTTGATAGATTCTGTCATATCCTTAGTCCATAAGGGGATTCTGTGGTTGTCAAACCAACATTTACGAAAGTCAGCTTTTGCTTCTTCATTAGTTTGAAAATCTTTGGAACACGGTGGATGTCAGTGCTGGTGGACGGTTGAAGTATCAGGACTTTTTGAAGAAGTTCAGCTCAGAACTTGTAACGATGCCATCAAGTACTCCCAGTGCAACTGGTTCTGCACCTTCTACCAGGCCAGCCGCCCGTGCCGGGCAGGACCCACGCACCTCTTCTCAGCCTGAACGTCCCAAGACATCTCCTCCAGTAGGGCGAAAGAGTGTAAGTCTGGTTGTTCACGAATCTTCTGGATTTTCATTTCTGTGCACAGGGTAAAAATAATACCTGTGGAACTCCGTGAAGGTGTTCCTATCGCCTGCCCATGAAATCAGACACGGCCACCTGGCAATAAGCCAACAAGGTAACTTGCAAAAGTGTGTTAAAACAGCAAAAATTGGGTCAGATAGTAACTCCACTACAGTCAAAGGATGTATATTGATTTACACCAATAGCATTCCCTGCTGCCACCCATCAGAGCTGTACAGCAAATAACGCTTCTGTGTTTAAGCACAATCAGAGTTCTGAAAACAGCCTGAATTACAAAGGTCCAGTAATTGCAAAAGCAACGTAAGAACATAGAGATGGCTTATCTGTGGTCATCTGACAAAGCTAGGCAGGAATGACACTTGCTGTTTTCCAAGAGGTGTTTGTCAGTCTGCCCTAAAACATTTTGGTGGTCTTGCCTGCTTTCTGGTGGGTGCCAGGTTACAGCTCTTAGTGCCTGACAGTCTAACTGGTGGACGAGCCGTGAAGGCCAGTGATCCGAGAGAGCTAAAAGTGGGTTAGAAATGCAATAGTTTTGCTTCATTTTTGCATCCATACCTATACAACATGTCGAAAATGCACTTTGGTCCTCCGCACTGCCATGCTGGCCTCTGGCCCTAGTGCTAGAATTCACAGAAAGGTGGGGAAAGCATTACAGGCAGCATTAAATATCCTCCTTGTGGAGCTGCACCTGCCTATTCCACATTCCTCAGCTACAACCAAACCTACAACAGAAAAATAAAATATTTAGAATTATTCAGTGCCTGGTACATGCTTGGATTTTCTGACTACTTCTACACGGAGATGTTTAGCTACTGAAAAAGAAATAACAGATTGAGCAAATTAAAGATGCAAACAACTTGTCAGGGCTGGTAAATCTAAACATTGGCCCACTGCTAGCTCAATTATTGCATTAACTATAGGTTCTTCCTTGAAAAGCCCAGACAATTAGCTACATGCATCTTTCGTGCGTTAAGCCAGTTCCCAGAGAAAGCAACGGAAAACTGCCTGTTACTGTCTGCGAATGCAAGATGGGGCAGTGTGAGACAATAGGAACTTCAGGCTCCCCAAACTTCTGGCTGTCGGAAGGGCCCCAGCCAGCCTGAGCACGAGCACGAGGCACGTTCCTGCAGCATTCACTGCACGGAAACGTGCGCGAGGCCTCAGCACGCCTGCACCAGTGAGACCCTCGAGGGAGCGCCGGGAAGGCTCCCTAGGTATGAGATTAGACGTTGAATCTGGAAACACAAATACCGCCTGTGCACGTATCGTGCATGCAGAGGTACTTTGCTTCCAGCTCACCCACAGCAGGGCCGAGGCGGCACCCAGGCACTGAGCACTGGGATCCTCTCACGTTACTCCTCCCGTGGCTCCACACAGACCACTGCAGAACGGGCCCTCCCAGGAACAAATCAAACAACGGTATTTTGTAATTCAGGGACTGTGCGCTGCTTTGTGTTTGGTCTAAGATGGTGCTGCATAGCTTTTTTTGAACACAGGATCTGCTGTTTAATAAGAGACAGCTTGGAGAAACTATAAATGATTTACAGATAGAGCCAAACTAAGAAAAAATGGTCAAGGCCCATTAAATGAATAGTGTCATTTTGACACTAAGAACATTCTCACGTTTTTACCTACAGTTTTGCAGACCAAATTCAAATCAGACTTAGACATGGCTCAAATGGTACCTTAATCTCGAGTCTGGAAGACCAGAAACTGGATTCGTCATCTGGTGGTTTGTCTACACAACTGGTAAAACTCAATAGAAAAAAAAAAAAAAAACCAAAACCAACATTATCTCTTGCTTTTAGACACCAGCATCCAGTTGTCCTCAGACAGCACCTTGTTCTGCACCTGTCCTGAACTGCGAAACAATAGAAAAGAAGATAAGAAAGAGCATCCAGCATTCCTGGAGAGGCATACTGAGAGCCTGCAAAGAGAAGGATGTCAGCAAGCGAGGAGAAATCCCAGTGTCAGACTTCCTCGGTTTGTTACCGTCTGAAAAGTGCTTTTTTCAGTCTCAGATGGGTTCTGTTCTCTTCCTGGTGTCTCTGCCTCAAGCAGCGCCCGTGATTGCTGCAGGCCTCACCCTGCTGTGGCAGAGTGGAACAGATCAGCCCTGGGTGCAACTCGCGGGCATTCCTGTTCCCAGTGAGCTCCTCCTTGGAAAAGGAGAGCAGCTTTGCTTGTGGGTACCTAGAGCACCGTGCAGGTTTCTCCTCCCCTTCCCACCACTCCACCCTTTGTGTGCCAGGGCACAGCTCAGTAGATGGGTTCACCAGTCCCTTCCGAGCCTGCGTGTGCTTCTGGTTGCACTGGTCTCGATGGCTGAACACCTGCTGATCTGAAAGGACCCTGGATCTCGCTCTTCGAAGCAGTGAGCTACGCTGCTCTTCTGGGGCGTTTGAAGAGGATTTTCTGTGCCTTTGTTAGAACACCCGCACGTGTGATAAGACAGTGCACACCTGTGGAACCAAATGTAAAGTCCTGTCTATAAGAACACGTTAGCTTTTCAGATCTTTCATCTCAGTTAACGTCAAGGAGCACCTCTTGTGCATTTAAAATCAAAATGACATGTTATCAGTCCCCCGGAACCCTGTAAAATGTGAACTGCCACCCCGTAAGTACAGGCACGCGCACAGACCTGCCCAGAGCAAGGTCTGAGTAACACGCTCGGGCAGGAGCGGCTGCAGCGATGGCCTGGCAGCACATCCCTGGTAAAACAGGCGAAACACGGGACGGTGAGGGGCTGGTTGTAAGAATGACTAAATGAATATTCTTGCTTTGCATTTCAGATATAGCAGAGAAGTTCAGTTTGGATTTAAGTGAAGGGGAAATCAGCCAAATAACCACAAAATATGATTTAAAGAAAAACGGAAAATTTGCATACTATGACTTCCTTCAGAGCAGTATCTTGTTGTTAAAACCACAGGAAAGCTCACTGCTACAGAGGGTGATTATACGGAAGCCACAAAAGCCGGTAGGTACAAAGCTTATAAAAATCAAAATGACAATTTCTTTTTGTTTCTGCTGTTCTGACATGGATATTATGTGGCCTGTTTCTATAGTCACTTGATGCGGGGACTTTCCTTTCTGTTATTTATTCCCATGATACTAATCGCCTAGCGTTCATTTGGCATCTCTTTCTGTTGGAGGATTTAACTCCTTGGGATCACGCTCTGCCTATCCAGGTTATAAGGTAAACTGGCCAAATTTGCTAAAATTCGGATAATAATTCCCAGCAGAAAACATGGGAGCTGACAGTTTAAGAGCTTTTGTTGAACTAAATAAAAATCAAGCTAGAAATAAAAAGCGTATGGGATGAGCCTTAGGATGGCCCCGACTTGTCAGCGAGCTGGGCCTCTGCTCCACACCCAGCACTCCAAAAAATGCCCAGAGGAAAACGTCCCTTGCGCTGCCGTTAACGGTCGCTAGAAACATCTCATAGGCAGGACTGGCCAGCACACGTGGTGCCCTTGCAGCTCTCCCTGCCTCCCAAAACAGCTCCCAGCTGCCATGGAAGGGCAGAGGAGTCCCAGGGAAACCGCTCCACCCAGGCTGCTCCCCTCGGCCCCGCTCCGGGGCAGGAGAGATCCGAGGAGACACAGAAATCTGGCTCTGGTGGCCCAGAAAGGAAGGCGTCAGTAATAGCATCCCAATCAAGTTATGTAGTAGGAACAGTGCCAAATTCCAAATCTGCTCATTCAGCGAGCCTGCTACATTTTTAGGCTGTTTCTGACTGTGCCTAATTAGTTTAGATATGGTTAGTAGCAGCATTTTATAGAGAAATTACATTACCGAACTGTTTTCGGATGTGGAACGAACAGATTGCTACCAAGGTATGAAGATAGTATCATTAGGAATTATCAAGTATTCACTACCAGTAGGGAGAGTAAGGTAAAACTATTAAGTTTTGCATCAAAGAACTTCATTATCTTACATAAGGTTTCCTTTATACACAAACTTGATACTGTAAAATTCCATCCCAGTATTCTGGAGTGGATAAAGCAGTGATTTTTAAATCCCTGTGTAGTTGTCTCAATTTTTATTTTATTTATTCTATTCAGAAAAAATTAATGAACGTCTCGGTCCGTGTTCTGAGCACCTTTATATAGGTAATATTCAGAGTGAAATTTCCTCATAGCTTGCTCAGTCTATTTTACCTAGTGACTGCACAGATAGACATCAAAGGAACAATAAACTCAAATAAAATGCTTTTCTTTTGGTGGCAGGCACAACTCCTTCCCTTTCTCAAAAGCCTGAGAGGATCAGTGGCCCAGGGCTTCTTGGAAGCATCCAGGCCCTGAGCAGTGAAAACAACCCAAGCTGCAGTCCCGGCCAAGTGCTCTTTCCCTCCCTTCAGCCCACGGGCACTCAGTACTTTGGGTTGGAAAAACTGCATTATTCATGTACCCATTCCTTAGCTACAGTCTGTCGGAGGGAAACCCCAGGAGCACAGAACCAGGGTGCAGCTGCCCCCCAGGCCTCTTACAACACCCGAGGGTGCAGCACAGCCTCTGTGTCCACACAGCCCGTGTATAAAGTCACCTGCACAACCCCGTCACAAGGAGATGCTTGTGGGGACACCAGCGACGTCTGCGGCTGGCACCCCGTCACAGTAATAAATAACAGGAGCGTGCAGGGGGAAGCCAAGATGGAGGTGTAGGGGGTTTTAAGAAAAAAAAGGTAGTAGAGGAGATCCAGAGCCTGCAGGTGGATTGGGGTTTACTCATCACTCCAGTGTTAAAGCTCTGTGCAAGTGGAATGACTTGTGCCTTAATGACCAGTTGTGCAGCTCAGGTGTGTGCAGGGCACACCAACCTAACGAGCCCGGGCAGGCTAAAACAACAGGCCACAACATGTCCCCAGGAAAAACCACCCTCCGCCCAGCAGTGGAACCCCAGACAGGTTCAAAAGCTGGTTACAAGGTATTTTATGTACTGGGAAAAGCGGGCAGTAGGGTTTTATTTTTTATTAAATCCTGTACCCCTCCCACCATCAGTTTCTGCATTCAGTGACTTCTAAGCAAAAAATTCATTCTGAAAAATGAACCCTGCAGAGAATTAAAAATGACTGAAAGCGGGAGTGGAAACAAGGCAAGCACAAAACATGTGAAAACACTGAGATCTTGAGCAGAAGTAACACTGACTTCAGAATCAGTTTCAAATAATGAAAAGTTAGGGCTTTGACAGTGATTAAGTAAATATACCATCTGCACTTCCCAAGAATATCAAAATGTTATAGGTTAAAATCATCGTGTGTAAACAGTATCCTGCAATAATTTGTAAACAAGTGCTCAGCAGCTAGTGGCAGATTAAGGCAGTATTGCAGCCCAGCATCTTTCATCCCGCATTACAGTTCTGCCCAGTTGTGTTCATGAGGCTGCTGGTAAACGTGTGTCTCTCTCATCTATCTGTTAGCTGAGCCCTGGACCACAAACCACGTCATTCTGCAGTGCAATGCTCAGGATTCAGCCCCAGATCCTGCACTGCTGGAGACCAATGAAGCGAACTTTCCAATCCTACGATGAAAGTCGTACTGGACTGTTAAATATCGCAGATTTCAGACAAGTACGTTGCGTTTAACAAATAATAGTCAGAAAATTACAGATGTCTAAGCTTCTTGATTGAAAAAATTTCTGGAAAATGGTTCTGAACTAGAGCGTATAAACTCATGCTGGCCCCTCTCTGTGACTTCAGCTCTGACCAGTACTCATGGTAATCTTTATCAACATGTGATTACACTTCCTTGAGGTCTGAGGTCTTGGTGGGGTCCTGACTAGATAAACCAGGGAAAAACCTTAGTCCCTACACAAAGATTAAATGTTACCTGTCACCAACACACATGAAGGGAACAGCAGACCTTCTGACAGTCTCCCTGCAGGATCCTGTGACCCATCGAGTGGTGCTGGTCGCTTCCAAATGGGAAACAGGCTCGAGCAATCCCCATTCGAGAGCTTCTCTTTCTGGTTTCTCTTTGCTCTCCTGTGCACAGAGTAATTTTGCACTAGGCAAGGGATCAGTATCCTCTGCAAATGTCTAGCTCTCTTGTATCTCCTCAAAGGGCAAACACAGACCTGAACACAGACCTGTGTATTCCAGATGGCAGCAAGTCTTCATCTAGATCCCTGGGGAGTTTGATTTTTGCTTAGCTTTACTGATTTCAAAATCTTTGACATTGTTTTAACTGGAAACAATAATCGCTATCTGTTCTGGAGTAATTCTGAATATTTACTGTTCAGCTGCAAGAAAAAAAGAAAAAGAGTGGGGCCCTAAACCCATCTAATGCTGCATTAGGACACCCCTTGGCATCATTACTTCAGAAAACTGATCAACTAGCAGCCAGGATGCTCAAGCGCAGTAAGCAAATGCTTGGCTGCAGTAAGGAATGATAAGGTGTGCTCTGACATTCACCTTCCCCTGGAGCTGCGGGGAGCCGGCTTGTTGCCTGGTAGATATAAAACTGTTCAATTACACCAGTCACAGAAATGCTCTTTTAAATCTTCACTTATTCAGGACTGGTGGGAACGCGCTATGTTCTGGCACTGCCACACAGCTGAAACCCGAGTCCCTCCTGCTCCCCCGCGAAGGCTGAGGAGCAAGATGCAGTGGTGCAGCCGTATCAGCTTCATGCCCCAGGCTCCCCGTCTGTCACAGCAGCTTTCTGACTGCTCGGGCACTGCCTCGGCAGACCGGGCTCCGGGGAGCAGGAGTGAAGATCAGGCTCCTTCTCATCCCATTTTAATTTGTCATGTTCCTCTAGGACATGTGATGATTACCATTTATAGCTGAAGCAATGTCAACAACTTTCAAATCAAGCTTCCCGACATGACATAAGCTAAGCAAAACCACAACCACAGAATGAACTCTTTGCTGATCTAGAGCAAGAAGCCGTCCTCAATTCCAAAATCCTACTACAAAGTTGTTCATCTGCTGTTTGACAAGAGATCAAACCATTTGTGGAGGTACAGATCCTTTTGTCTCCTAGGTAACTTAATCTACCGAAACAGGGAAATTAGCTCTCCACTAACCTCAGACACTGCTATTTACGGCTGTGCTATCTGCAAGGGGTCATCAGTGATTTCTGGTGCTAGGCCCCTAAGAGGGAACGGGGCAGACTCACCCAAGTTTGCCAGAAGACTAACGCCAACTGGCCTAGCACCCCGGTACACACCGTGTTGCTGGTTACTTTCAGGGTTTAAATTCCCAAGGGCATCTAAACCCAGAGGTGATCCTCAGAAGTGAGTGCGTTATTTGCTTTCACGTCAGGGCAACAAGAACATTTGAAACTGCTGAAGTGCTGAAAAATGCACCGGGGGGAGGTATTTGAAAGATGCAAGTATCTAACCTGGCTTTGCGCCTCAGCTGCACGGGCTGCCTCCTGGTCAGGCTGGGTCCTCACTGAAGCGGGTGCTTCCAAGCTCAGGATTTGTCCCACAGAGGTGAAAAGCACCGTGTACATCACGGGGGTGTTACACACACAGCAGCTCGCACAGCCTGAGCGACTGGATCCTGTCTTATATTTCTCTGGATGCAAAGGCTGCAGATCACCCAAGGAGGACAGAAAGGAAGATATTCCACCCCTTCCATCTCATCTCCAGATAACAGTGGAAACCTCCTAAACATGTACTTTTTCTAAATTAGCTTCTATGCACCTGGGTGCTCCCCCTTTCCCAGCGTCAGGCAAGTGCTAGTTGAGCAAGTGGACAAAACCCTGTATGCAGGTTTTCAGGTCCCCCAGGGAGCCAGCACTGGCATGGGAAGAGCAAGAGATAATAAAGGAATGTTTGATTTTCTAATATTCTGAGAAATAAGAATTTACTCTAAGACAGAGTAGAGCCGAATCATCAAGTTACTTTGTAAAGAAATTTCAGCATGATAAGTAAATGTTTTTACTTCTTGCACACACAAAGCACTGAAATAAATTTTAAAGTTGTTTCTGTCTTTTGTAGGTTCTTCACGAATACCACATCAACCTCTCTGAAGAGGAGTTATTCAACATTTTGGAATATTATGATAAAACTTTGTCTTCAAAAATATCCTATAATGATTTTCTCCAAGCATTTGTTCAGTAAGATTTGGTCAAATGCAGGAAAGCCTAGATAAAGACAGTGACTGATTTATAATTTCAAATTTGAAACTAATAAATTAATTGAGTATGGCTTTTTTGTATCTGTTCATTAGAAAACCCAAAATACTTTAAAATCCTGACAGTGGTCCTGTGTTGTGGATTAAATCTACATAGTGAGGGAATTAATTTTGCATAATCCATTTATCAAAAAAGACGACGACAACAATTAACATTGTCAAAATAATGCTGCCTAAGACATCCCCAAAAGCAATTGATTTAAGGAAATTATTTTTTTAATTTTACGCATTTTATTAATAACATGCTCTTAACTTCAGTAAAAAGGTTTACAAGACGTAGTACTGCATTTCCTCAATTGTAATTTTCCAAATGCATTACTTCTAATATGTTAGCCTTCGTTATTCAGAAAAATCTTCCTATTTCTCGGTGCCTCCTTTCCTCTATTTGCAGAGCCACGTGTGTATTGTCAAAGAGCTGTTAACACGGACCGGCCGCTGAATCTGAGCAGATGCCAACTGCGTGTGGGCACCACACCTTTCCCTCTTAAAACTATTCTTCTACACCCGCCAGTGCAGTTTAGAAAAGTTACTTTACCAATAAGCACTGGCTTTTTAACTGCAGAGAAATATTCCCAGTGTTAGCCTTGAGGTTTGGTGGGGGTTTTTTTTAAGGACTCTCTCTCTAGATACACACACACTAAATAGTTAATTGCGAGTAAATCTTCTGGTTGGATTTCCCAGTTCTAGAAAAATTCTGTTTGATTATCTTGCAAGGTACTTCGGTCTTGACAAGGAAATTAAAAGACAATTGTTTGTCTGTTGAACTCTTTTGATAATTAAAGGATAGTATGATCATCAGAGCTCTCTTCCTGGGATTATATCAACAGTGAAAGCACCTAGATGCTCTGCAGTTTCACTGGCTGGTTCCTGAATTAGTTCTCATCGGTACGCTGAAGAGCCCTGTCCTCATCACCCGAACTGCTTTGGTACCTTTCTTTCTCCCAGGTAACATATAAGTTAACAAAAATTAATAAAACAAAAGAAGACAGCAAGTTATGCATGGACAGAAATACACACGCACACACACATATATCAAGGGAAGTCTTTGCAATGGGAAAGGGAAAGGAACATAATCTTGGTTTTCTTATTATTTCCAGTGAATATGTCAACCATTGTGATTAATCTGAAAGATTCCCAGTGCAGAACACGTTAATGCATGTGTTTTTCTGAGAAAAACATTCCTTTACATTTGGAGCTTTTCAGGAGATATTTTGAAGCTTTTGAGTAAAAAGCATTGGGGAGGTTTCAGGCTGGATGTTCAGTATTGTTTCTCTTTTAGCTCCTAAAATCTATCTGATTTGTATTCTACTATAAAATAAATACATTTGGAATTGGATATGTTTGAAATAGTACCACAAAAAATTCTCACCAGACTTTTCTCCAGAACCGATAGCTGTGTCCACGTCCCTATAATTGCTGCTTAGATATCTGATTAACAGAGGAAACTGCTGTTGTTTCAGGATGTTCTCTCGTACTAGATCATACAAAAATTCCTAGTTCCATTAACAGAAAACTGCAAGTTTTAAGAATACATGTACGTACGGCAGCAAGTGCGTGGCAAGGGCTGGTCCCGGCTCAGGTGCCCGCGCAGAGGCAGCTCTTCCCCAGGGCGCCCCGGCCTTGGCACCCGCCAGCCCCCCGGGATGTCGCCGGCATCCCAGGGCATGGCAGAGGGCAACAGGTCCCCCTGCTCCAGCAGCCCAGCCGAGCCCAGGGGGCTCACAGTTTGGCTCCATTTAAGAGCCAATTAGCCTATTTTTGTTTAATTTTATCCTTGCAACTGGTGTGAAGCCTCAAACTGCTCTCTTCCTTAATGGCAACTTCTTCCCTCCCCAGGCAGGTGCAACATGCCGGATTTAATTTCTGTTACTATTTCATAAAGTTTATGTACTGGATTAATAATTTTTATTCATTAAAGAATAACTGCTATTTTGGAATATCTAAAATTATAACACAAATATTACTATTTTTAAAATAGTGGAGGTCACCATACTGATCTAACTGAGGAGAAAAAAATAAACTGCTGAAGTGATTGTGTAGTGTTGTTTGGCGTTTTGTGGGCTGCTTTTTTTTTTTTCCCCTAGAATCTCCTATACCTTCTGTTTGATAACTGGGTCCAATTTTATATCAAACACAAGACGACTTCCATCCCTGTGCTGCTTTCTGGCACGGAGCACCGTGTTTCACAGAGGGATACAGGGAGTTGGGTCCCTTGCTCCACCCTCCATCGTCGGGAGAGGAGATGTGGCGAGGGGATGGATGTCTGGGTTTCCTGACACATCCTGCCAGAGGATTTTTCATTAGTTCGACTGGCAGGAGTACCAAATCCAACAACTCTGAAGGGATTAAAGAACAATCTTTTCACTGTACAAACAAATCAAATCCTGCTGGTTTTTTTAGTGAGTTCTTAAAGGCACGGATGGCACTTACCAACTGTTTATCCAACCTCAAAAAAAACCCCAAACTGAATTTCAGCTGCCAGCATTTTGAAATAACCGAGGTAATTTTTCATATTAAAATCACAAACTGCTGGATGGATAAACTTTGCAATGGAAGGGGCTTTATTTCTTTGCAGCGGCTCTGCCGAACCAAGGGTCAGCACCCAGCCGGGAGGGGCTGGCAGAGAGGTCAGCAGGGCTGAGCGTTGTCCCGGGGCGATGGCCTCCCGCTGCTGCCTGTAAACAAGACTAAAACCACCACCCTGACACTCGGCAGTGTCACTTCCAAGGGAGGACAGCGAAGCCACGTCTGCTCCGGCCGGTGGCCGCCGGCTCCGCCAACTGCATATTTAATGTGGAAA
>NW_020799092.1:28461433-28488540 GCF_003259725.1 Athene cunicularia
CCGACAGGGCAGCGCCAGGCCCCGGCCCTTCCTCCTCCTCCTCCTCCGCCACCCCGCCGCTCCGGTTTCCCGCACTTGGAGGCCGCGGTGATACCTGCGGACCCGCAGCAGCACGTGCCGCTCGTTGGCACATCCCGAGCGCACCTGAGGCCCTCGGCCCCGCACGCCCCTGCTCGGGCCAAGCGCGGCGGGGCAGCGCCGGAGGGCCGGGGCCGCCTGGCGGGGAGCCCTTCCCTGGGGGCTGAGGACCGGGGGAAAGAGGGGCGGGAGCCGGGCAGCGGGCAGGGAGGGAGGAAGGGGTCTGTAGGCTCTGGCCCGGCGCTCTCCATCCCGGGCTGGGCGTGGAGCCTGCGAGAGCAGAAACCGAGTCTCAGCGCCGAGGCTGAAGGAGCAGGGAAGGGCTGGGCCGAGGGACGGAGCTGAACAAAAAGGGAGATTCACAGGGGCCGTCTACAGCGGCAGCGGACATAAAGCCTGCAAGGCTGGAAATAGCTGTGCTTCAGAAAGAAAAAAAAAATCAAACTTCTTCCGAATGCAGCCATTTGTTTGATTAAGGCATTGCTGTGTGAAGTGCCTGTATCTCTGTGCAATTACTGTTTTTATCGGGATGATATGCAGCAGGTCATGAGCAGTAAGGGATGCTCCAAACATGGGAACAAGAAAATCAGATTTTAAAAAAATCCATTTTCTAAAAAATAATTTTCCTCTGTTTTTGAATTTTTCTATGCTAAAGGCTGTCACACAATGCGAAGAGCATTATTATGCTGTGAAAAGAGTCATAAAAAGAATTTTGTATTATATCAATACTTAAAATATGCAAATATGATATCTTCACGACGCCCCAAAATTATGCTTGGCATGAATTCTTAGCAACAATACAAATATCATCATCTTCAAATAAGCGGGTATAACGTGCTGCTCAAATAGCTGTAAAAACAACCTCATCACAGCTCGGGGAGCATCCGGATTTCATCTTTGATGTAGGTAGATTTTAAGTAGGAAAGGGAAGAAAGTTGTCTTAAACATCAGGGTGTATTGGGATGAGCCTTAGTGGAGCAACTGCATATTTAATGTGGAAAGAAGCCCTGCCAGGATGCCTTTACAGAGCTATTGGCGTGATAAAGCCCCAGTTCTGGTGCTGGGGGGGCCGAGCGCCGTGGCACAGCCTCCTCCTGCCCTCCCAGACCCGCACTGAGAGCAAGTTATCCCCGGCTGCCGTCCAGCGCCGGCGAGCCCTGCCTTGGTGCAGGTCTGTCTTCATCATTACACGGCAATTGGCTGTGATTTGAAAAAAAAAAAAAAAAAAAGACGGAGGGGGGACAGTGAAACGAGTGTAACAGACATTTTGTTGGGGGGTGGGTACCCTTTCACACCTTCTTTCAGTGTAAGTATTTTTACACGGCTTGAGCTTGGTCTTGTCAACACAGCGTGACTCCCCTGGCTTCCCTGGATTTATCCCAGTGTTTGAGATCAGGATCATACCTTGGCGCTTTTTTTTTTTTTCCCCCCTGCAATCAGGTTTTCAAGAAAGTAGCAGCTATTTCTGCTCGGCTCACTCCAGGGCAAGAGTGGCGGGAGGGTTTTGCCCGAGGAACAATGCATCTTTCTCCATACACTGTACAGAATTCCCATCTTGTGAATTAGAGTAGATGTTGAAACAGTTCTAATTAACATTTTTAATTTGCATTTTAATTGCCTGCCAGGGTGTGAAATGACATGTCTGGGCAAAGGAGCGTTTTTCTTAGTTCCAGTGGTTTGCACAGCCCCAGCGAGACAACAGAGGTAGAAGCACCCCGGCCACTGGTCATTCTGCAGAATTCCCCAAGTTAAGGCAGGGCCTGGTCCAAAGTCCAATAAGTTAAGCTCAAAGTGTTCACATGGGGGGTGTTTGTTTGTTTGTTTGTTTTTAATGAATGGGACTCCCATAATTAATTTTTGTCTGAAGATGCACATCTTGATCTTAAAATTGTCAGTTGCAAAGAATCAGCACAATCATTCGAAGGTTGTTCTAGTGGCTAATTAGTCTCTTTGTATAGAAAACACCATATACATACATACGAATACATATGTATTTTTAAGATTATGGTATTTCGGATATGAATTTGCCTCTGTGCAGCTTCCAGCTTGTGCACCCTGCAGTTACACAAAAGTCATGGTGAAGTCATCCTGAAGCTCTTCTTTTTTCAGCCAGACAGTGAGCTCCCTGGATTTCACCTCTTAGAGAAAAATTTCCAGCCCTTTTCCCATTTCCATGGGTCCTCCTGGTGTCGATTCCAACTTCTCAAAATCATGCTAGAGTTGGAGATGTCCAAACTGGGACTTTTTCAAATCTCAGCCGTAGGGATGCCAAATGCAGAGGACACGTAACCTGCTTCTGCCAGCTTTGCCCGCTCAGCTGCTTCATTCTCTCTCCTGGCCGCGGCACCGACTGGGCACTCCAGGCACTCTCTGCCAGCCAGACCCGCAGCCAAGTCCTCTTTCTCAGAGCTCTCCTACCCGAGGCAAAGTCACTCTGGCCCATGTCCTTGTGTTCAGGGATACGACTTCACGCATGGCCATGCTGACACGTAGACCAATTTGCTGTACCTCATTTTCTAAAACACCATCTAGATCAGAGTGTGCCTTTGAGTCCTCCTATTCAGTATTTCCTGCAGTTCGACACTTGGTTCATCTGCAAAAAGTTTCAGTAACATTTTTGGGGGGAGGCAGGTTTCCCGGTCAAGATCTGGCAGTTAAATCATGTCAGGACAGGAACCACCACCTGGAGGACCCTACAAAACGTATAGCCTCTTAAAGATGATTCCTCATTTAATTACATCGGTTAGGTGGGGTTTAATCCATTTAACGTGTGCCATGGCGAATTATATCATTCCCGTTTCCTCCTCAAAATACGAGACAATGGTGCCAAGTCATGTGCCTTACAGAAGTCTATTACCTTAACGCTATTTCATTTGTCATCCAAACTAGTAATCTCATAAAAAGATATCAAATTAGTTTGAGAAGATCCATTTTACTTAAACCCACCTTGATTAGCATTTAATTTTATTAGCCCCTTTTAATTCTTTATTACTGAAGCCTTGCACAATCAATCCCATCACTGCTTTTTTCCGGGGATCAAAGTCAGGCTAACACTCTCTCACTCTGGCCATCCTCTTTCCCTTTTTAGAATATTGGCACAATTTCAGCTTTCTCTGGACTCCTGAGACTTCTCTCATGTCCTTATGTGTCTGAAAATTCATCATTAGCAGTTTAAAAAGCTCCTCCACCAACTTGTCAGATGCAAAGTTCTGATTCAGGAGATTTGGTAATTGCTGTTTAAGGCCTGTGGGATTTAAAAGTACCCGATCACCAGCAGTGTGTAATGGCCCACTACCACCTGGCCGTTGTGGCTGCACACAGCAAAGATACTTAAAAATTCCACCTCTTTAATAATACTGTTGGTGAATCTCTCATTCCCATTTGCTTTTGTATTCTTATCATTCCAGGCCATTGATACTCCCTGTGCATGTTTGCTTTCCTCATCACTTTTTGACACAAATTTCTCCCTTCATCGGTTTGGATTACATCTTCCTTTTTTTTTTTTTTTTTTTTTTTTTTCCTTTTTTTTTTTTTTTTTTTTTTTTTGTCCCCCCCCAGCCTGCTTCTGTTTACCCTCAAAACCAGTATGGGGTGTTTTCTGTAATTAGTTTGGGTCTTTCTGGATTCTGGGACTGTTCTTTGGCAAATGCGATTAAACAGTTTGCAAATACCATCTCTATATTTTCCTGCTTCCATGTTTTTTCTCCTAACAGATGCGTTAGTATTCGGCTTTGTGAAATTGCCCTTTTGAAAGACAAAGAGTTTCTCTGACTTGTTCTATCTCCTTATTTTACATTCATACAGTGGGTGTGATCAAAGTCCTGGCTGCTGATACCTCAAGCTGCTTCAACATCCTTGTTCTGTGAAGCAGTTCTCCTTGTTCATGAGCTGAGAGAGGATGGGGATGTTGTTCCTGCTGGAGGTAGCCTTTTGGTCAGAAAATTGTCATCCAGGGGCTTTAGAAATTCTGGCAGACTGAAATCTCCACCTTAGAACGTTCTCATTCAGAATGAACCGTAACTCCTCGTGTGGGTATGCTGCAGCCATTATTGATGTGCCTTTGAGTAGGGGTAGCCACGCTCTGTAGGGATGGCTGGTAAGGCCCAGCCGAAGGGAACGGTGTCAGCTGCACGTCCCCTGGAGGGACACCACGAGCTTTGCGTCTTAGGTCCAGTGGGTGAATAAACATCCCAGCTGCCAGCATCACCATTTTATCCTGTGAGCCAGTTTTATTTGCCTTTTGACGAGTTGATCTTTTCTAAAGAGATTATAAACAATCAACATTCCCGCCACGTGCCATCCTATTAGGTTTCATTAATATCAGCTCGTTCAAATGCGTGTTTCTAAACAAGCCGTTCCTATTCCTGGTGTTTATTACCTGGGCTTTTAGTCTTGATACATCATCAATTTATGAATTTCTGCACAGCACAGGTTTTGCCCCTGTAATACATCGCTGACACGAAGGTTTTGTACAGTCTGAGGGTTCGGTGGCCCCTGCTCGCACACTTCTGTTAACTGAAACCCCTTCCTGCAGCTCTGGACAGCCTGGTCTTCTGCGAAGAGCTCTTTCAGACGGTGAAGTTTTTCTAGTGTCCTAAACCCCCAAATTCTTTAACTTACACCTCCTACCTAGTTAAGCGGCATTTTCACTGTCACATCCATGCATCTTCCGATTTCCCCCATTTAGTGCCAAGAGGACACCTCAGACATGCTCTCCCTCAGCTCCTTTTGGAGTGTAACCTTTACTAAGCTGCACCAGGAATCAGCGCAGCGGTGGCTTTTGATTTCATGAAGGATCATCTTTTGGGCTGTGACTCTGAGTCAGTTCATCACTCTGGTGGCAGCCTGGCCCTCGGAGAATATTTCTTCCTCCTCTTCTCCATGTAACAGCTGATCTGCCTCCCTGGTTTTCTCCTTTTCTGTTTCTTCCCAGTACCCAGAGAGGGGATGCTCTCACTGTGTTTCACTGCCCCAGCACACAAAATTTCTTAGACTTTTCTTGTGGAAATAGTAAAGACTGTGAATCGTATTTACTTATCAAAGGCAATCATCAATTGAACAACTTCTAAAGCAAAATCCTTCCCCAGAGAATGAACCTTTTCGCTTGCTATAGCTGAAGTTCCTGCATTTGAAGTCTCATATCTCAGTTAAACCTGAACTAAACTGCCATGGCTTGCAAAATAACTACATAGCCCAGCACCCTGAGCCTCTGCCTCTTGCAGGGATAAAACTCTGGTGGCGCAGGGGCACCTACCTTCCACTTTGAAGATGTATTCCCTTGGAAAGCTGACACATCCCTTGAAAAAAAGTCACAAAAATGAAGTGCAAGTCTGAATAAAATTCAGACGCAGTGAGCACGATCTTCCATTAAAACACGATCAGCGTGTTTCCCTTGGAAAGGAGGCTGCTCTCACTCGGGCAGGGGAAATGAAGGTCCAGCACAACGGGTCTCACTCTCAGCTACTCCAGCTCCGCTGGAAAAGGGCACAGAGCAGAGATAAACACGGCAGCTCTTGAAAACATCCCCCAAAAGCGCGTAAGCCTCAGGGTGCAGTCATACGAGGCTGCTCTTGGCTCAGACTCATTTAGATGTTTGTTTTGCTGAGGTCGGTGCTCATACTCTGCTGACTTCCATAGGACCAAGACATTTCCCAGCACACATCTCTTCAGGGGAGGTTTTCTTCCTGCTCTCCCAGAACAACTGAAGCAAATCACGTTGTTGCACTGAAGGCATCGGGGCAGAAGGAAGAGAAACGGCAGGCTCTGGGGATGTGCTGTGGCTCCCCGTGTACACTAGGTTTTGGAGGGGCTGGGGCAGTCAGATGGACGTGTCGGCTGCCTGGAGGCTGCGTACCAGCTCTGAGCCAGCCACCGCACTGGATGTCACCACACAGGACATCACCACGCAGGATGTCACCGTGCAGGACATCACCACCCAGGACATCACCACGCAGGAAGCCACTGCGTAGCCACAGAGGCTGGGGGACACTGGGGACGGGGAGCGTTGCAGGTTGCTTCCCCTCCTACAAGGAGCATTTTACACCACGAGGGTGGTCAAACACCAGCGGAGACGCGCGGGGGGGTGATGAGCTCTCCATCTTTGGAGATACTCCAGCCTGCGCCGGAGGAGCCCTGCGCAGCCCGCCTGGCTTGGAGCGGGAGGTTGGGCTGGGTGCTGCCAGGACCTGAGCGACTGGGAAACCAGGCTTGGGTCATTTTGCTCCGCACGGAGTAAGCTGGTTTCGGGATTCAATGGGCCTTGGGCTCCTGACAGAGCCTTGCATGGATTCAGCTCAGCTTTGCACTCCCACTGCTACCAGCACCCTCTTCATGGGGGAGCAACTTTGCAGCCCTCTGCAGCCATGTACACAAGAGAGGAAAAGCCAGGGAAGCCATCGAGGAGTCAAGAGAAGTACCTGCCTTTTACAGCTATAAGGAACTTTTTAAAAGAATAAAACCGTCTTTTTTTCTTCATTAAAAATCAAAACCCCACATACCACCCTCCCGTTTCGACTCTACATGAGGGTTGTGAGTTCCTGATGATTGTTAGACCAACACCACAATTGCTGAACACAACCAGTGTTAATAATGCCAGCGCAGAGACTACTGAGACAACACTGCTCTTTGAAGGACACTCTCCATTTTCTCTCAGAAACAGAAATGAAGCCAATAGGGAGCACAAAACGTCACCGTCACTTCTGAGAGCCCCATTCAAGTCATTTGCTTTCATACATTTTGTTGCTTTCCATCTCCCAGCTTTGAGTTCCTTTTGTTGTTTCTAATAGATAACACCAGCTTCAAAGTTTGGAGGAGCCGTTCCTCTTCTGCTGCTGTTGTCCTTTTTTCTTTTATTCCTTTAGCAAATGTTGATTTTTTTTTTTCCTGCAAGTTAAAAGGAGCTGCTTTGACAAAGCACACCCAGGACCCAGGTGTCTCTTGCTGTGGCATCCTGAGCTGGTGGAGGGTGGAAGGACCCTTTCCTGACCAGCAAATGCAGCTGCACCCTCTGCCCCTCCATCCACCCGCCCTTGTGGGCTCCATGTAGAAAGTCCTACTCTTCAGATGAAAATCTCTGCCCTGTACCTTTATTTCAAGGGACAGCATCTGCTCGGTAGCAGGTGGATTAAAAGCAATTAAGAAATCCCCTGCTTTTAACTTAGACGAGAGCACAGTGTTTCCAGGTTTACCCTGGTGTTGGTTACAGCTGTCGTGCAGCCAGCTCGGCCGGTGCCGACACGGACGCAGAGCTGAAGGCGGCTGATGAAGTGTCTTCATCATAGTTTGCTGAGTGCCTTGTCTCTATTTTCGTGATTTATTACTTCCCCGACTTTCTTAGGTGTTGGGAGGAACAATGAATCAATCCAAGTGTTTTCAGAGCGGGGACTGCTAATTGTGTGAGCTCTGTTTACTGCTCGAAAGCTCCAGCTTTGACAGGGCTCTTGACCGCGTGTTAATACGTGTGATTAATTGTTGTTACGGGCATCCGCAGAAACGGACCCGGTAGGTAATACTTCAGAGCTATTATTTCTTTTTGAACAAGCAATAAATGTAATTATGTACACAGTCTGTTACAAGCGTAACAGGCGGGGAAGGAAGGTGCTTTGGCGGAGTGTGGGTAAACCATCGCTCCCCGGTGATGGGGACCTGAGGGCACAGGCTGAAACGATGGGGCGGCGGGTTCCAGGCAGCTCCTTCTCTTGACTCCTTGGTGGTTTCACAGCAGCTCTTCCTCTCCTGAGTACGTGGCTACCGAGGACGGCAAAGCTGTTCCAGGGCAGAGGGTGCTGCGTCACCTGGCGCACGAGGGAGGGGCGGAGCGGGCAGGCCATGAGGTTATCGGTTCACAAACAAACTCTGATGCTGGGGCCCAGGGGACCTGTGGGCACTCGTCTTGGAGGTTTGCCCTGCTCTGCCACGCTTCGCCTCGGCCGCCTGCTGAGGAGCTGCCTCTGCTCTGACTGGAGTTGGCATTTGTTCCCCCGGAGCAGGGCTCCTCCCTCCCCACAGAGGCAAACCTTCCCCATGTGTGGGTACCTGCTGACCCGGAGAGACTCGGGGTGATGCCAGGAGATGTCCCCAGGCTCACCCACCCCTTGTCCTACACCACTCTCGGCTTGTTGCGGGTCCTCGGTTTGTCTGTGGGCTCAAAAGCAAGACCAGGGTGGGTTAAGGCTCACACGTCATCCCTGGGGACACCACAGAGGTATCCAGAGTGGGGGTGCCCATGGTGAGAAGCTGCCTGGGGACCCCCACCATGTGTGACATGAAGTGGCAGGGACCGGCCCTGGGAAGCAGAGGAGTCGGTGACAAAGGAAGAGTAATCAGCAGCCGCCACACGTCCGTATGAAGCAGCTCTCTGCTCATTTTAAAATATCAGGTAACAGATGCAATCAGAATGGCTGCGCCATGCAACGGCCTTATAAAACAGTAGAAGAAATAAATACGGGCTTAATTGCCCACTCCACTAAAATAGCTTCATCCTGCCTAACTTCATTATTTCCAGAAAATTTGGCCCAGGCCATTACGGTGGGAGGCAGAGTTTGGAGGAGGCTGTGAGATCCCCGCTGCAGCCAGGCGGGTCAGTACCCGGCGCAGACGAGGGTATTTCTGGCTGCCCAAAGCCCCCTGTGTGCCCGTGCTGCTGGAACCCAACCGTCACCCCTTCGGGGCCCCGGTGTCTCGGTGGAAGGGCAGCACTGCCCACCTGAAATGGAAACCCAAAGGGACAGAGACAAGCCTCTGCAGGACCCACTGCGCCCAGCCGGGGGGCCGGGGGCTCCGGGCCGTGCAGAGGGGCAGGTGGGGGCACCAGCCCCGCGCCAGCATCGCCTGCGGCCCCATGCACCCGCAGGCTGGGTCCCTGCTGCGGCATCCCCAGCCACCCCCAACCGAGGGGGCCCTTGGGGGAAGGTACCCAGGACCCTCTGTGACCCCTTCCCCTCTGCTCCAGTGGCCTCTGTGCAAAGCTTCGTGCCACCAACCCCAATAGCCTCTAATATTCCCAACTTTCAGCCATCAGGGAGCGGGGCCGCCCGGCCCGGGCTCAGACCGCGGCGGGGAACAGGGTGTTGGGGCTGGGCTGGCGGGAGGGTGCCTCAGTGCCCCTTCGGCCCTCCCCGCCTTCCCGGGGTACTGGGCAGCTCAGGGGGTGGCACAGAGCATTTTCCTTCCCTGATTTTGCAGTTTAACGCTACCATGAGCCATAGCATCATGTTTATAACATCCAGCCCTTCCCCATCTGCCCTCCCCAGGCTGCTCATCCCGTCCAGAAGCAGAAAGTGACAGAAGAGAAATGTAATGAGAGTAAGCGAAAGGGCCAACCTGCCGGGGTCCTTGTTTCCAGGCTGTCCCCATCCCCTGAGGCTCGCCGTGCCGCGCCGCTCCCGGGACAACCAGGGAGGGAGCAGCCACGGTACCGGGTTCGCTCTGAGCACGCGAGCGGCTTCTCCTCCGGAGCGGGAAGGGATCTGCCTGCCAACCGGCCCCCATCGCGCCGACAGGAGCAAACGGCACGAGTGTGAGGGCGCGCGGAGCGCTGGCCCGTGGCAGGGAGGGAGGTTAATTACTCGGCTCAGCTTTAGCCCACTGTGCTCTAGAGAGGGAATACACTTCACCGGGCCAGAGCAGGGGAACAAAGCCAAGCGGTTTGTGGAAAAGAAAAACCTGTTCCTTTAATCTGTTTGAAAGCTTCTGGTACATCAAAGTCCTGGCAAGAAGTGATATCCCTGATATAATTGGTGTGGACACTTGCAGAGGTTTTGCTAAAGGCCTTCGTGAAAGAGCTTTATGTGGGAGGCAAAGGAGGGTCATGGGTTAGGCACTAGCCAAGAAACAGAAACTCCCAAAGCAGGGCGAGGACCGGGCAAACGTCAGACGGCTCCGTGCCCCAGCCAGCAGCACCCCCAGCCCCGGGGCTCTCACCCCACACAGCGGACGAGGTGCCCCCGACAGCAAAGCCCAACGGGGGTGACGAGGGTCACCAAGGGCACCACCAAACCCAGGGAACGGGCCAGAGCAGGGGAGAAGGATCCCCCCATGGGCACAGCCTGGTAGGAAGGGGGCGATGGTTGTGAAAACCAGGGAAGAGCAGCTCAGCTGTCACCTCTCAAAGGGAAAACCCGGCTGGGGCCATGGGCAGCTCACACAGTCCTCCACGGGGGGGTTGCAAGTATGTATTATTATTACCCCAAAATATCCCACACAACTGAAGAACAGCACTGGATAACGATCAGGAGAGAAAGTACGAGGGCACTGTCTCCAAATGCTCGGAGAGGAAGGAAGAGGAGGGTCCTCTCCTGGCATCGCTGCTTCCCACCAACCCCCAAAGGACATGCCGAAAGGAGAGGAGGGATGGGAAGGTAAGAGGGTTGGAAATAGAGTCTAGCTAGAATTGAAATGATTTTAATTTCTAGACAAAGTGAGTAAAAAGCAACATAATGGCAGTATAGAAAATAACAAATGGCACAACGAAGGTACATATAAGTACTCCTATTTACACTTTTCACATAAAAAGGGAACAAAGGGACAGTCAATAAACCCGAACAGCAGCACACGAAGAGGGATAAGTGAAATGGTGTTGTTCTAATGCACTGTGCATAATCACCCGGGAGCTCACTGTTCCAAAATATCGCTGAAATCACAGATGCAGAGAGACGTGCAAGAAAGGGATGGGAACGTACCTGAAAGAAAAGAACATTTGCAGTTATATTCACTATATGTGAATTACATTAGCAGTGAGCGATAATATGGGTTTTTAAGGGAGAAATTCTCATACAAACAAGAATAAATGGGAGGGGGGCAAAGATCCCCATGGGCAGATTATTCCAAAAATTGCCTTCTAAGGAATGTCTCGTTCCTCTTTCCTCTGAAGCATTTACATCGGCTGCTGGCAGCAGTCAGTGACGGGAGGAGATGAACTGCTCCTTCTCCCCTCCGGGTCCCTCCTGCAGCAAGGCCCGAGCAGGCGCCCACCCGCTCCGTCTGGTTGTCACCTCCCTCCCTCCCCGCAGCCCCGGCCAGCGGGGCACTCGGCAGGGCCAGCCAGCGTGGTGCTGCCACCGGCCGCGCTCCCTGCAGCAACCTCCTTGAAGACCATCGTAGTTTTGGAGTCTCTGGCTTCAGGGGCTACCAAACGGCATCATCTGGAAGCCCAGCCCCGGGGCTGGGGAGGCTGCGGTGGGCGGGGGCTGCCTGGGGAGAGGCAGCTGCTCTGGCGGGTGCCGAGTCCCAGCCTGCTCGTGCCTCGTAGCCAAGGAACATTTCACATCCTCAGCCGTATGCGACTGAGAGAGGTAAAAATAATCTTGTCTTATTTTTTTTTTTTTTTTCTGGCGGTGGGTTTGGGATCAGTTCTCAAGCCCCTGCCTGGGCTGGGACCGAGACCCCCGCACACCGGCGGAGCTGCAGGGGGGCGTGGGGGCAGCGCCGCAGCAGTGGCCATCCCGGCCGCTCCCGGCACGGGCCCTGCCCTGCCGGGAGTCTCAGGCAGCACGACCCCGGGGTTCAGCTCAGCTGCCTGGGGCCTCTCGGCAGGTCCGGGAGCGGGCACACACCAGAGGGGCCCCGTGAGGTGGCCCCTGCTCCGTCCCCGCTGCCGTGCGCGTCTCTCGCCCCGCTGACGCCACCACGGAGCTCCCAGAAGCGGGTGCCCGAACCCCACCTCGGGGTGAGCCCTTCCCCTTGGCAGCCGGGAGCTCCCCGAGGACACAAGGATCACAACGACATTTAATCACTCCTGGCTGGGCCCAAAGTCAAACCAGTAATCTCATCAGTGGCTGCATGTCCCGTTAACGGGTCTTAACAAACAGTCCCCGTGGGATTTATTTAACACACCACTGCCGAGCATTAGGGGTGGGTTTCGTGGTGGTTTTTTGCTTTTTACATACAATCACATATCGCCTTACCGTATGAAAACACAGCTATGTTTTTTCTTCTTCTTTTTCTTTTTTTTTTAAGGGAAATGTCGTCCTTTTTTTCACAGGCGAGGCCAGGTTACAAATTCCTGAGTTTATACTGCACTTAACACAGTCTCCCTTCTCGAATGTTGAGCTGTTTACAGCACGCCGGCAATATGCACCATTTCCCCTACCATCTGTAATGCCAGATGTAGTAAAACTTCATTTCCGTACAGTGAATTAGGGCCTCTACTGCATTGGGCTTGAATAGATGCAAAGACTTAGACCTGGAGGACTCGAAGTAATAACTTTTCTCCTGTGACCGGCCCTTCCTGCGCCATCTCTTGTATTTGCCACGTTAATTAAGGGAAAAAAATCTTTACCATCATTTTTCTTTTACCAAGAGCTCACTGGGAAACATCTGAAATGAGGAAATCCTAGTCTAAACACTTAAGTTTAAACTGCAAACTTTCTTAAAGAAACACTCCTTTGAAAGACATTGTTCTTTTAATGTCCAATATAATGTACGGTATATACAAAAGTCCCTACTTGAGAGATATATATGTATATGTATATATATATGTGGAATGCATTCACTTTCTGCGTTCACAAATATTTTAATGGTGAAATGTTAAAGTCTTTAATCTGTTTCTGGCACCAAAATGTCTTTGTTCCTCATCCACTTTTGTCACTCAAAATTTATCTGCGAAGAACTAGCAGGGAAAAAAGAAGAAGGTTTTTGTTGAATGGTTCCCTACTGGGATTCTCAGCCAGCAATATAAAGTTGCTAATGTGTTGGGTACAACTTTAGATCCTCATTATAATCATGTGTTCCTCGGAGTAGGTAAGTCAATAACTATAGGTGGATTAAGTGGCTGGTAATTCACAGTGCACACAGATGCATTCACGTAGGTAGTAGTTCCATCAGCCATGACACCATAACCTACAAAGAAAGAAAAATTCTCTTTACTCTCATTATTCACTATTATCTTTTTTTTAATCATTCACCTTTATCACACAACGGTGAGTTCCACATTTATTACTCAGACGGAATTTAAAAATCCTCTCCATGCAAAACACGGTCTCCTGAACTAGTAACACCACCTTTGTCCTGCAGCAGAACCTTTTGCCATCTTCTGAATTCCGTAAGAAAAGCAAAATGGACCCTCACCAGCCAGTGGCTTTCATCTCTGGCAGCGAACTCGCCAAACCTCCCTGCAAAGACAGCTGGTTTCCTCTGCAAAGCTTTTTTCTCAAAACCTTCTCCGTTTCAGAAAGGATGAGAAGATGGAGCTTAGATAATCGCAGCATTGAAAAATAAATATTTCTTATCATTTCAGTTTGCAGTCATCAGCACAGCAAAATCTGGGCAATTTTCATCTTTCCACCTCTTCTTCTGTCCTTTATTGTACATCTTTTAGCCAACCAGTAAGAAAAAGAATTGCTTGGCCAAGGGGAGGGTGTGCACCTGGGCAGGACCTGTCTAGTAGGAACCTCTTCTTCCTCTGTGGTTGAACATGTTAACCAGTTCCCCCCAGTTTGATGGGAAGATGCTAAAATGCCTGCCCGGGCAGATTAAAAAATGGGTTTATTAATGCATTCTCTGACAGACGAGGTGAGTTCACAGCCTAAGACACCACAGCATTTCCTTGGGAGAAAACACCCTGCTGTATGTCTCACCAGTGGCGAAAAGCTTTAACTACAATCTCATGTCTGACCAGACACCAGGGCCACACAATTCCAGAGGTAAATGGGCAGAAACTGCAGCTCCCAGCCCTGCTGCTGCAGAGATACAGCGAGATGCTGCAGCAGCACCTTAACTGCTCGGGCGTTATGGAAAAGGAGACACACCACATTGTCAAAAATCTCCCCATGAATGACTAGGAAAAAACATAAGCTTCATTACGCTAAAGCCGAATGTTGGCAACTTGCACTGGAATATTACAATCAGTATGAAGAAATGGATATACGATGAGAAATGCATGGTTTGGGGGAAGTCACCTGGCAGGAAGCATTGTACTAAGATTCAGTCTCACCATTAATGAAGTGAATAGTGAAACATATCCCCTGCTGCCTACACTCAGTCCCAGCTATCCAAACCCTAGGTACCTCGGGTCCTACAGTTTTTCTGAGTGAAATTTTGTGTCTTACAGAAGCATTGGTAGTTGCATAATTTACAAACAAAGAAATGGTAGCCAAATTCCTTTCTTTTTTGTTCCTTAAAATACCCTGAATAATGCAAGGTCTCCTGGACTCCCCATGGAAAAAAGCACATTATAATTAGAGACTAGGGAGGGAAGAAAACTCTTGTCAGGTTCCTGTCACAGACATTTCTTTCCATCACTCGCTGCCTGCCACAGAACAATTGCTCTGTGTAAAACACAGACTGCGCGGGGACGGGCAGCGCTGCTGCCGGGACTTCCCGGCTCCTCGGCGACACCTTGGGAGGAACAGAAGCAGCTTGCTGATACACTCTTTTTGCTGGAACATTCCGAATGCTACAGTTTTCACTCCTACCCTGCTGCCAATAGTTTCCTTGGCCGTGACCTCAACCAAGTCCTGGCTGTAAGGGGAAGCCAGGGTTGCAGGGGGGCCCTGCCACTCTGCCTGTCCCCGGGGTCCAGCAGCAGCGACGTGGGGAGGGACTTTTGGGCAGCGACAGCAGTGCAGAGAGGGAACAGGGAAGCAGCGTCTCTTCTAAGCATCTCTTCCTCCTGAATGTTCAGTAAATGACTGCTGCAGACGTAGCCAGGCTCAGTCAGGGGAAGAACTCATCTGTTCACATCATGCATTCTCTCTACAAAGAGCAGCGTCGTCTGCACAGGCTGTCTGCGATGGGAATTCTCCTCTGCAGAGACTCAGCCTCCCACTGCAGAACAGGCGAGGCAGTTCCCCATTTGTTTTCTCTAAATTATGATCGTTAACAAAGAGTACCTTGTCTCTGTGTGCTGATGCCTACTGTGCCAACTATATTAATTCACAAGATTTACCATTCGGTGGAGGTGCCACTCTTTGCCCTTGGGAGCCAAAGTTGGGCTCGGTTTTAGCAGATGTGATTTTGTTTACCTGCCTGCAGCTTCATGGCTTGCTAACTGTTTGCTTATATCCCCTGCAACCCACCTGGCTTACCACTTCTGAAAAGACAATGAGTTTGAGCTGTATTCACCTGCTCTCTCGTACGGAATCTCCAAGACTGCTCCAACAGGTGATGAAAAAATACTGCCTACGTGTTGCTTGTTTCCTCTGTGATTTCGCAGCACTTTGGACATTAACCAGGCATTAATGGGTCACCGCAGATGAGACACAGGAGGAGAAGGGGCTTAGTCCCTGAGCCGTAAAATAACCTGAATGTCGTCCCCATCAGTTTTGCACCAGCACACCTCTCGGCAGTGTCACTTCTCACTTAGCACGGTGAAAGCCCCAGCAGCAAGTCAGAGAGGGGGATTTCTTGGGAAGGGTAACGGATCTTCACGGAAACCCCAAAGCCAGCTACGGCGGTTTTTCCACTTGTTCGTTTTGACACTGGTGAGACCCATGGAGACCCCACCTCAGAGGCTGGAGCAGTCCCAGAAGCAGAGGACTGGCGGCTGTGGAGCACCTTTCCCTGCCAGTGAGCGCACGATGCCAAGAAGCTGGTACCACAGGCGTGGTACCACGTTCCGAGGGGCACACGTCTACAGCCCTGAGGTTCTCTTGGTGGGGCTGCGGCTTGAAGCCTTGCTGCCACAACACGTGAACAGCACAGACCTCTCCACGGCAGGCAGCTTCTACCCCTCCCTTTGCCTGGAGATGAACTCAGCAGAGTACGATTGTCACCATTTACTGACTTATGTGAAGGGAACTCATCTTTTTCCAGTTAAAAATCAAATAGGCAAGAGAACCACTTTGTTTTGTCTGGGTGCAAAATGTTTCCCCTACCAAAGCAAATAAATACATGAACAAGTATCCTGAACTTCTACACAAGTCAGTGGTGACATCCCTCTTGATTTCAACTTCACATATGCACTGATGGGGGGAGACAACCTTTATTGTACAATCTTGAAGATTAAGCCTTAGAAGCACCCCCCAAAGCATTCCGACCCATTTTACCAACGCAGAAACAGACACAGAGAGCTTACAGGAATTATCTTAAGTCACAGAGATTCAGCAGAGGAAAATACCATCCACCAATCCTAATATTTTCTGTAACTACCGGACTTGTGTTCTTATTTTAAAATTCACAGTAATCCTCTCTGTGAAGGAGGCATCACCCCGTTTTATAGATGTAGAAGCTGAAAGAGAAGCGGTAGCACAAATATTTAAATGTATCAGCCAACTCCATCCCTATATATGCAGTTACGCAAGTATCTGAATTCCAGACGTGCTTCAGCTCAGACGTCCAAGTTTGAAAATGCTCAGTTAAACCAGACAACTTCTGTGTTTGTGGTTTCTAAATATAGATAGAAGGAAACATGTTCTGACCTTCATGGATATGTCCAAAAACGTGAAGCCTTGGCTGTATTCGTCTCTGGACTGTGTTCAGCAGCTCAACACATCCTACCCGTTGCATTTTCTTAGGAACCCAGTCTAGAAAACCTTTGGAAAAGAAAGGAAAGCTTTGAAAGAAGACAGGTTATCTGCAGAGCTGTCCTGCTGCACAGCACTTCCAGGATTTCACGTCTCATGGCTTTTCATAAGCCGTCACCAAAGGACTGATGTGGAAAAAACGGTGTTTGCCTTGGTGAGGAGAAGAGGAAGGAAGGAAAAATACTTGAGGAAAACTGTAAAAGCTCATATGAAGAAAAAGCACTATGATAACTCTTGCTAGTTATTTTTCAAGAAAAGAAAATCACTGCAATTAAAGCATTTTTCCACTGCTGTTAATGGGAAAATGTAATGCTTTATCCATCCCTCCTCCTTTAAGAGAGGGAGGTGTAAAGAGCAGCATGTCCAAAGCGAGTCTCTAAAGAATCTAAATCAACATTTAGCTATTCAAATCTACTCCTGGGATCTAATTTTTTTAATTGAACACTTTAACTGACGTAATGGAATCCGTGTCGCTAATAATAAAACTATACTGAATCCGACAGTGGCGGAACCCAGGTGAGGGACCCACAGCTTATGCCTAAACCCAACACCCTTGAGCGAACTCCACGACACAGCGAGCCCCCAGACGGGAAGAGCAGCTCAGCCCTTCTGCAGCAGATGTTTTCAAGTGCTGTATTTATTTACACGGTTTGTATAAAAATGCATTTTTTATCAATACAGACAAAAATGTACACCAATTTGCTTATAGGTGTCTAAAAACATCCTGCAGGGGGATGAAGCCTCGCGTCTCTCTCGAAGCAGCAGTATAAGGATGCTGCTGTATTAGAGGGGTTGCAGTAACTGATCTTGTGTTCATCACGCTCGAATTTGAAAACCTAAAAGATGCAACCCTTCTGTTCTCCTTTCTTTGCTCTGGTACTTTCCCCGGGTGCCTGTCATAGCTTTGTATCTCTCAGGCTGCTGCAACAGCGTATCTTGTGCCTTTGAGAAAAGGGGAGTTAGGCAGAGAGGTACAGAGGCTGGACCTGGTTTTCATACGTTTACTTTTGACGTCCGCTCAAGCATGGCTCGACAGCAGCCAACCAATTGGCTTAAAAGACCAGAACTGTGGTGTTCAGGCTCTTGGAAAAGCTCTCCGATTTGCTAGAGCTTCAGGGTAGGTTCACACATTGAGAAATGCACCTCTTCAGATGCCAGTGCCCCAAAACTGGGCTCAGTGTGCTGTGGGGGTTGATGAAAATGGTAAAAATCTGCCTCGTATCACAGTTTCTCAGAGAGCTATGTCCAGTTTTCAGAGATGAGTTGGGAATGCAGCGTCCTACGTGTCAAAAAGAGGAAGTTCTGGTAACGGGCACGGGCTCTAATTCATTCAGATGCCTCAGAAGACGCTGGCTGGATCCTGTCGGGGGGATGTACAAAGAGAAACCTCACTGAATTACAGACAGAGCAGGGCTCCGTTCTGGTAACTGATTTTATCAGTCACTCTTGGTATGCAACGCAGGTCGAAATTTGCTGTAGGAAATAAGTATCTGAGATACCAAAGTGAGGCCAGCACCTCCTCGGGAATCCAGAGCAAGCGCGCTGTAACCACAGGCTTCGTTACCTCAATGATTTGAAAGAGTTAATTGTCAAAATGTCTGTGGTGAACAGAAAGCCAAAAGTATTTCCACTTCAAAAACTTCACAAACAAAAATCCATAAAATTAACTTCTCCATTAAATTAAGCATTATTTATGTTGAACATGTTTTTGTTTACATGCATTATCACCCTTCTGAAGCTTTCCCATATGTTTGCAGCTTATTATGTACACCTGACTACACAAACTAAGAATAATTGATTACACCTAGCTAACAATTAGAGTTCATCTTAGGGTTTTTTTAATGTTTGGTTACTTGAAACAGGTTTCTGCAGCTGTCAGGGAAGTATAAATCTTTGTCACAGACAATCAAGCAGACAGCTACAAATGAAGACTTAAAGGTGAAATTAAATTAAAAACAAACACAGAAAAGTGAACTTTTTGAAGATGAATAAAAGAATCATAAATGCAGATCCTTAGGGATCAGGGAAAAGACTTGCAAAGTTATGCTATACCTAACAGTAACAAAAATATGCTGATATAGAAATGAGCCTTAGCACCGCTCCCACCATTGTGACTATTGTATTCCATAAGCTATGACATATATGATGCATCTTTATTAATAATGAACAGGTTACTAATGAAATGGTCAGTAACAGCTTTTTTAACTTTGTTTTCTCATCCTGTGTGAACCTCCTGTGTATCCCTGCCCTGGGTCCATCCCAAAGCACTAGTCTAAAAAATCACAGAATACAGAAAAACTCCTCAGATTTTCGTTACGTGCCTAACTTGACTTAGAAAAACAAAGTCCATTAACTCTTATGGGCACTTCTGCATCTAAATCATGCAGGCAATTTTAAATCTATCTAACAACGTAGTATTAATTATTTTAGGAGGATGCGTGCTCCTCTGAAGTGAGGGAATGAGAAGGCAGCACAGCAAATGGATGATGGACAGGATTTAGGCAGCCGTGCTGGAGAAAAAAGAGGAATTTGCAAGAGCTCTGATTGCTATTTATGATCATTAGGAACAGCTCTAGTGGTGCTGTCCAAGATCAGAACAACAGTAATCAGCCTTCTGGTTAAAGTAATTGGCTGGGAGGGTCAAGGAGGATCCTGTCTCCCAAAATGTCTGCGGACAGAGCGATGCCATAAGGAGGTTCTGCGAGTGGAGCAGAGTGCTCGTTCCTTTTGAAGCATCACGGATTCGTGGCCCTGGGTGTCAGGGAGGCCATAGCTGACGCCTCAGGCAGAGGGTCCTATGCCCGAGCCACCTACTAATGCATCAGTAAGAAAAAGACAAAGAAATGGGAACTTTTAAAACAGAAAATCACTGGAGGACAGTTGAAGCTTGAGAATTAAAAAAAAAAGAGAACAGACGCTGAGACATGGGGACAGGGAGAATTCGCGTTATCCCATCACAGTCAGCGGAGAGGGGCGGCTCGTCCTCGGAATTACTACAATTACTGAATTACTTCTCAATTATTAAATTCACTATGAAATTTATTCCCGCAGCGCGCCTGTCGCGTGCTGGCTGTGCAGGGCTCCCCAGGGGTTCCCCTCGCTGTGCCGCTCCCAGAGCTGCCTGCGGGGCCCGCGGCCGCGTCCCCGGGGGCTGGGGCTGGGGGGAGCAGCCCCCTTCCTCCACTTCGCAGCGCTGGGTTTCCAGCGCTGGGCACAGGGATGTGCTTTGGATCGGCTGAGGTACAGCTGATCTTAAAAATGGCTATAAAAGTGCTGAAAAACCTTCTGAAAAAGTTTTACGTGCGGCTTGCACACAAAGCGGTGTCAAAGACCTGGCGCCGAGCCTTGGAGCCCAACGGGGACGATGCCCAGTACCAACCGTCGGGAGCCGGTATCTCGAGGTCTAAACAATTCATTCCTGCCATCCACTTTTAGGATGCAGGTTCATATTAAAACCTCTGTGGCAGGGCATGAGACTCCACTGAGGTGAAGTATCAGAACAGAGGTCCTCCCTGTGAGAAACCCTCTGCCCAGGGTTAGTGAGCCGCGGAACGCAAACAGGTCTTCCTAAGGAAAACAACAAAACACAAACCCTTCAGACACTTTCTCCTCCGAGGTCTGAAAGAGAGGAAGAACGGGTGGAAGACAAGAGGGTTTTAGCTTCAGGGAATTGGGGACGCCGAGGGTTTAAAGCAACCACGTCCTTCATTTCGCACAAAGCGCTCCCCCACGCTGAGCCTCGGCTCAGCACCTCAGAACGTGCTTCACGTTGGTGTCTGCTTATTAAATTAGTGAGAGCTAAACACACCGCTGATTAAACATAGCTTGCTGTGTGTTAAATGCGTCGAAAAACATGTTAAAAGCCTTAAGCCTTTACTGAATCTGGACAAGTTTCGGTGACTGTATTATTACTCTAACACAGGTAATTTTGCTGCTATCCAGGAATACAAGAAATCTCTCCTGGCTTTTTTATCACCTTTATTAATATTAGTAAAACACAAACCTATTTCTTGTTGGTCTGTTAGTGTTGCCAGATTGGATTAGGGAGAGGCAATTCACCCACGCTGCCCAAAGAACCGGCAAACCATGGCAGCATTTGGGTTTGTGAGGCAGAGGCTGCACCAGCGTGATGAGGAGAAATACAGAGCCCAGGCACTTGGTGGAGGAGGAATGCTACTGCACGGAAGGGAGAAAGGGCTAAAAAGGGAAGATCCCATCCCGCATTTCTCTTCAAGCTGGCCCCATGCTTTAAATCTACTCACTTCACCAGCGGCAGAGTGGACAGCTGCACAGGAAGACCAGACCTCGCTTATTTATGAAGCTCATGAAGGCTTTATGCATTAAGGCTTTATTTTTTAAGCTGTTATTTAATTCCCTAGCATAGAGCACAGGTAACCATGAAACATAAACGTGAGCTGAAGTCCTGGTGCTGCTGAAACCAGTAGGGATGTTCCTTTTGCCCTCTGAAAGTCAGGATTGCACTCTTTGTCCAAGGAGAGCCATCGGTTACGGTAATCATCTGAAACACACAGCTAAGAGCACTAGTATTTTCTTACCGAGAGGTGGTCCGTGTGTTATAAGAATATCTATTCCATCTGGAATAAGGTTCCATTTCTCTAATAGTGCTTGGCCTCGTGGAAGATTAAAGCCCCAGCCATAAAACCAAGGTTGCCTGCCAAGAGAGGAGGAGAATGTCTTCAGTGCCACTTCCATGTACTGGTTATCTAATTAAAATACGGAGATTGATCTCTACGAGCACGGAACCTGGAGACACAAACAGCATATTCATTTTCTTCCTTGCGTGCACAGTAAAACCCTCTTTCCATACAACCAGTGTTACTTGTGTGGCAAACCAGCGCAGTCCTTACCACTTCCAGTAGGCAGCGTACAGTAAAACCCCCCAGCACTCCCCTAACTAGGGGAAGAGTGACTCTCACAGGACCTGCATCCCAAGATCCCCAGGTGCGGATTAGCACGCTGGGCTCCCGGCACACCTCTGGGGTACCCAGGTGTGGGCCGATGGCTCACGCTGGCTCCCGTCACGTCTGGCCCGCAGCCTGTGACCAGCTGGGCAAGGACAGATCCTGGCACAGCGACAGAGCCCGCTCCCAAGTTGGACACGTCCTCTATGCTGCTTTGTTTCCCTAATTGGAAGTATCCCACCAGAACAAGAATACTGCTTCTTTTCTTACACGGGATTTTCTTCTGTCCTCTGGTGCGCTTTAAGTAAGCCTTCCCATATTCAGGATTTCTTATCAGATGGGCATTTATATTTTTTAAAACAAGCTCATCACGGAGCAGTGGGACTGCAGCACTGCCAGTCAGAACACAATTTAGCCGTATCTTGCTATCCCATTGATTAAAAAACTGTATTTCACAGCAATTGTATCACAGTGGTAAATTATGTCTTGCTGACTATGCTCTAATTCTAGGTCATAAAACTGAAGGGTTAGTTTTAGGTTGGAATTTTTTTATCATTTTTTGACTGAAGTCTTCTGGCCATACCCATATTAGGAGAATAACAAATAGGCTGCTGTGATTTAATAAGGTTTATGATAATTGCAGCCTTGGTGTTTATAAATACACACACATCAACCATAGTTCCCTTTGAGATGTTACTTTGTGGAAGAAAGCTTTACACTCCCTCACCGCATCAAAAGACAGAAAGAATTCTTTCAAACACATTCTCTGAACCCCACTTTACATCATGTATGGCAAAGACAAAAGAAAATGCCCATAAAGCTATTATTCATCCTCTTCCATTACTGATGCTTGACTAACATTTCAAAAATTCGCACGTCTTCATGATGATATATTTTCCACTTTTCCTTTTGGAATGCTGTAAAGCACATGCCTATTGAAAACAGTTTTAAAAATACACAGCTTGCGAAAATATAAAGGGATGTGGCTTACCCAGGGGGAGAAAATAAAATTCTGGGAAAAGGGAAGGAAGAAGGGGGCTTTGCAGAAGGCTTCCCACTCTCCTTCCACAGAGAAAAAGAGCCTCAACTATTCTAGGCAGATGACTCTAAGGCTTTGTGTCCACAGCTAAGAGCTCACCTCCTAGCTCGTCACCACACACCCTGGAAAACCAAGGTCTGGATAAACAGGTGTCCCAGGCTAAAAAAAAAAAAAAAAAAAAAAAAAAAAAAAAAAGGTGAAACTTTGTACATCTGCCATTGGGACCAGAAATATATCCCAGCCTCCAGAAGCTGTGGTGAGGGAGCTGAGGAGGGTGTGTGGAGAAGAGATGCTAATAGTAGTGATGAGGGGGAAACCTTGTTCTGGTCAGGCTGCTGAGGCCAGGGCAGCTGGCTAAGAAACATGTTAGGGATAAAAAATCACACTTTTGTGGTTAGCTCTTCATCTCCCAGGAGCCCTCCCTCACAGGAAGAGCAGCACCTGGCTCACAGGTATGAGACTTCTCACCCTCCTACTGCCGGGGTGGTAACTCACGGGGCAGCGAGGAGGCGGAGGGCGACCCTGCTGCTCTCTACAACTGTGTGAAAGGGGGTTGCAGCCAGGTGGGTGTCGGTCTCTTCTCCCAAGTAACAAGTGACAGGACAAGAGGAAACAGCCACAAGTTGCACCAGGGGAGGTTTAGATTGGACAGTCGGAGAATTTTCTTCACCAGAAGAGCAGGCTGCCCAGGGAAGTGGTGGAGTCCCCATCCCTGGAGGTGTTTCAGAGCGTGTGGACGTGGCGCTTAGGGACAGGGTTTGGTGGTGGACTTGGCAGTGTGAGGTTGGCAGTTGGACTTGACCATCTTAAAGGTGTTTCCAACCTAAAGGATTCTAGTTCCTGGGTTATCCTGCAGTAAGCTACCAGTCACACGGAGCCAAATCCCAGTCTGTGGAGCCCGACCAGCCTGTCTCTACGTTCCGCTCACCATCAACAGAACGGGAGTATTTTTAGCTCGCAGGAATGCCCTGAAAAGAAACAAACCAAAGTCTGCAAGGTGCTTGGCTATTACAGAAGTGGGAGGCTTTACAAAAATATACAGAGGTTAGGCTTTTGCTAAACCCTCCATCCGTTCCTGCCTTGGGACTGAGTTCCACGCCTTCCATGCCAAGTACCTTTCTACACAGAGATGAAAATATTCAGCTCTTTGGCAAATTGTCTTTAGGCCCAGAGCAAGTTTTCCAGGAGCAAAACCTCACCGTCAGAAAACGCTTGCAGGGGCAAACAGGAGGCAAAGGCAGTGTCAGCACAGTAAATCGTGCTTCTAAAGCCCCAGGGAGAGTCAGGGAACAGAGGCCCCTGCTCCCACCCGTCACTGCCCACGGAGAGGATCACCGGGTGGGACGTGGGGGAGGCACCGTCCTGCCCCCCCGTGGGCTGAACACACCCCGGGAAAGAGACCGAGGGGAAAGAGCAGTGTCTGGCCGAGAAGGAAAGGTCAAACACTTACGGACTGATTGTTTTAAGGATTCAGTGAAGCATTTATGAAGAGAAATAACTGTGACTGTCACGGTCTCGCCAGAAGTCACCTTAAATCCTGCTGAAACCCAAATGACCAGGAACAGCACGTGCAGCTGCGAGGTCTCTGCCCGCCTCTACTAGGGCTGGCCTGTGCACAGCCACTTCTTTAAAAAGCCCGTTTCTCCTTATGAATAGGCATGATCTGCTTATTAAGACAAGCAGCACTTTCCCCCATCCCTCCTCCCTCCCTCCCTCCCTTTGTGGTGACTGCAGCGGAGCTGCCTGCGCGCAGGGCTGGTAAGTTATGCATGCTGGAGCTGTTCTTTTGTGAAGGGGAGATGTTACAACTTGTGTGATTTGCCATCATGCTGTCTTTTGTGACAATCCCGAGATCGAGAGAAATGTCTGGAATATTTCTGGAAAAAAAAAAAATATCTGAAGTCCAAGAAAGGATTCAGCGGAGGATGTTGGTGTGCTGTACATCTGAGAGAAGAAAGAGAAATCACACACCCCAGTGCCCCCACCCCCAAAGCAAAACCATCCCTGTACGCACACAGGGATTTTATAAATCCCCAAGTCCCTTCTTCTGAAAATTTACTGCAAAACAGCCATCAAAGTTTCTGAGTAGGGAAAAAAAAAATCTTCTCTAATACCCACTAACAAGTCTGTGACCTGGATATCATGCAGAGACAACTTTGTTCAGAATTTCCACTGACGATGGAACCTGCAAGCGAAGTTAAAGTCTTGATACCAAGCACCAAATTTTGGGTTCCCCAGTTACTGCTTGCTCAGGAAAAGTGTCATTTTTTAATGAATTATTTTAAATAATATTTTACATTTTACAAAGAAAACACTGTTGCTCTAGAAGAGAAAATTCCGCTGTTCTCAAAAAAACCCAAGAAAAATATATTTGGCAATTAAAGACACATCATGGACGTATTTCACCTCTGAAGTGAAGCGCTCCTGTAAAAGCGTTCTTTGATTTAGGTCTTATCTTCTTAAAGTGAACAGTTTGAGTCTCTCCACATACTACTGAAATTCAGCAGTATTATTATTATGATAAGAATAATGATTGTCTACATATAAGACTCTAGGGGGAAAATATATTGGGAGTGAATTTGTTTACAGCACAATTAACCTTATGTTAAAAACATATGAACAAGTTTTGCAGGTCAAATAATCTACCGTACAAAAAGGGCTGAATTATCAGAATTTGTGCTAGCAATCGGATGTTGCTTTATGTACTGAATTTCTATCTTTCTGTTCTAAAGTAACCATTGGAATAATTTTCTTACAGAATGATAGTTGCTATGACAACCATAGCAAATTTTCCTTTTCTGAAACAGATGTCTCATTTAGTTGAAAATTAGAATGTGAAAAACCCATGGGAAAAATTAATTCAAACTTTAACAGAACACTGACTACAATGTAATCTCTTATAGGTTAACCCCTTAACATCTTTCTGCACTCTTATAGTAACCTTCTCATAAATTCTAATTAAACCAGTTTAACCTCCCAGGAACGACCTTCTTAGCTATCATTAGCGCTTTAGTTGCCTTTGAAAGGAGCATTTCTGTTACAATAATAACAGAAAAAAGTCAGACTAAAAAGAAGTGGTCAAACATATTACGGCCTTAATTATTTATTAGTTTTTCTTCTTCTATCCAGCTACTACTAGGAAGAGCTGCCATGTAGTCCAAGAATTCTTTTGTCATTTAAATGGGGCATAACTTAGTCTTACGTGTGATTTGCTGTAAAGGGTGGTGATGCACCACACGCATTTGACCTGTGATTTGTGTGAAAACTGAAGGTTTTCACTTTTCAAACCACCCGCTCAGCAGACACACAAAAGGGACACAAGAAAGGACTCTTGACTGGGGAAAACTCTCCATGTGCAGGATGTTTGTCACAAGCAACAGGGAGTGAAATCTGATTCTCCAGTGACTGGGTTTAAAGGTTTTAACTGAAAGAGGGATTCCTTCCCCTCGGTCACCCCCAGCCCACGGGGACCCTGCGCGGGGCCCGGCCACACCTGGTCGGGGGCTCCAGGAGCGCAGGGGGCAGCCAGGGGCACCCGGGGAAGCGCGTCCCCTCAGGGCAGGGCCCTGGGTGCCAGGGGTGTCGGCCACCACCAGCACTCCAGGGTTAGAGAGGCAGCTGCACCCCGGCTGCCCGCGGCCGCTCTGGCTGCAGGGAAAGCTCCGTGTCCGCCCAGACCCGCGGGTCCACGGCTGGCGAGGGGCCGCAGAGCCCCCACCGTGCCCAAGGGGCGGCTGGTGGGCAAACCCCCGAGCAGCCACACACAGCACTGGAACCCTGCGCCCAGACCGCTGTACCTCCGCGCGTCCACGAAGTCTCCCACAGAAATCGCCCCTTGCAGCTGAAACACAAGTTCCCTCGCTAGGATTCCTTACTTTACTAAATAAATTTCAAAGGTTCTCAAACACGTGTAACCTGCTCAGTCTTTCCTCCACAACTGTTGTCATTTTTCTCCTATTGGACAGACAGAGAGTGGCTGGTGACTGTAAAGAAGCTCAGTGGGAAAAGAATGGACCAAATTAGTCTTCTCATTCCTGCTCCCCTCCCTCACAACTGCAGAGCTCCACAGGTTCAGCCTTTATACTGAACAACAACTACACTGTACAACATTCACACTGCGCAACATCTACACCGTACAACACTCACCCTGTACCGCATCCTACGGACTACACCTGCTGAAAGTCATGGGGGCAGAAGTGACGGGTCCGGCGCCGCGGAGCACCACAAAGCAGCGGGGTTCAGCAGCGGCAACCGCAGGCAAGACTCCAACACACGCCGATTCCCAGCCCAAGAAACCTCAGCTGGACATTTGAGCCTGGTTTTTCCTGGTCTTGATTTAACCTGTCACAGCGACCCACAGCCCTGAGCGCACAGGTACACAGCACCATGCCCGCTGCACACCTCCGTGCCTGTTCACACCCTCCCGGCGTTCAGATTTTCACACTCCCCATCGCTCCGTTAGCTGAATTTACCCAGTCTCTGCAACTGCCTTTTCAGCCTCTCCTCAGTAACCAACCAACCGGTTTCATGGCTATTTCTACTGCTTTTCACTCAATTTTCTCTCCAAGTAAGGATTCCTACAAGTCCACCTTTTTTTTTTTTTTTTTT
>NW_020799092.1:28488590-28532770 GCF_003259725.1 Athene cunicularia
GGGGGGGGGGGGGGGGAGAGTATGGGCTGTTCCAACATCTAAAGTAGTTGTGAAGTAACACTCATCTTTCTGTCTTTTCTTCCTCACGTTCAAGAGGACTGTCCAAAGCAGGCAGGGACAAAACCAGCTCTTAGGCCATTAGTGCTGCGAGGGCTGGCAGGGCACTGCTCGATTACAGGCTCTGAAACACCGCTCGACACCTTGGCAACGGAGTGTTTTAACAGCGTAACTGGGACTTAAAGAAAAACAGGTTTCAGAAGTTTTGAAGAGCATGAGTAGACTTATGACTAACTTCCACGTGAGGGAGACAAGGGTGGTTCAATTCTAGAGAAGAGGTACGAAAGCAGCGTGCAACAAGAATTACGCTACGCAAAAATCAAACTTAGATCCACTCATTCATAATATTGGAGCCAGGGCTCTTTTAATGAAAGCTAAGGCCTTATACTTAAACCTAGTAAGTGCAAATGATGGTTAATCTCATATAAGATTATCCCCTGGAACACACGGCCACGAAGTACAGCTCAGCAGGCGGGCAGGAGCGGGGGAATGGAGGTGCTGAGAGAGGAGGGGGCTTGCCCGGCGCTAGCTGGGGATGCCGGAGCCGGCAGCAGACAGAACTCCGACCCTCCATCACTCTGCTGGCCACAACACGCAACATTCCTTCCCTGCGGAAGTTTGCTGTGGTCCTGGATTTTTGCCTTACTTGTTTTGCACCTGGTTGTCATTCCTGAAACTCTGAATCAAATTAAATTACTGTTTTCATAAAAGGAAAGGAGGGTAAAATTCAGAATACGGCCCTTTGTCAGTAATTATTTCTTTTGCAATTTGAGTTACACATGAAATCATTCATCTTTTGTTTAGTAAAGGATTTCATACATCCCTGACTAGAAAGAAGAAAGAATGAGCTGTGACTAATAGGAACTGATCATTTCTAAACATTAATCTGTTATAAAACAATGAAAAATAAAATGAAATCTACTTTATCTTCATAAAAAGAAAACAGAAGATAACAGGTAAGAGAAAAATTAATGAAAGACTGAATTTAAAACATGCCAACACCAAATGCAAATAGTTTATTTCCTTCTGCTGGGAGGCAAATGATAATATCCCATCTGATATTTTTTAAAAATAATAAAATAAACCCAACAAACAATCATAAAAGCTGATCTGGAATAATTAGCCCAGAGATTCAGTGCCGAGGGTACAGATGTAGAACTGTACAGCTTCCAGTACAGCCTTACTGATTTAATGCGGGGCTGAAGTCTGGAGTTCCCGAGTCTGGTCCATCGGTCTCTCTGATCCCAGCACGTGAAAATAAGGGTACGGCCAGGCTCCAGCCTGTGCTCCAGAGCTGACTGCCATCGGAGGAAGAGACTCGGGGGAGAGGAGTTAACAGCCCCCCTGTCCGCACTACGGTCACCACCTCATCTTAAATGTCAAACTCGCCACTGATAGGCCAATCTGTGAGGAAAAGTAATTCCAGGCCCATCCATGCCTGCCATCCTTAGAGCTTTTCACTACTGGAGGACCATAAAGCTAAAGAAAAATCCTTCCACACATCCGGCCAGCCCGCGTTTACCGTGGTCCTCTAAGGCTCTGCAGAAGTCTGCTAACCGAGGAGGTGGGACGTCCCTTGGAAAGGCCGCACCTGTGGGTTTTTTTGTGATGCAGCTCCTGGCAGGGCTCTCCCGCACGAGACACGACTGAAAGCCCCCGAACGTGCGGCGGGTGCGCTGGGAAGTGACAAAAGGGGCCTCGCAGCAGACACCTCTCGGTTCAGTAACTCACCAGTTTACATTCTTCTCTCAAAACTCCAGGAGTAACTAGGCCATATGGACTAACTGCCTGCCAGTTCTTTTCTGGTTTTCCTTCCTTTTTGTTGGTTTGGGGTTTTTTTTTTACCTTCTTTTCCTTAGAAAATTCAAAGCCATTTGGAGTTAAACAACCATGAAAACACATCCAAAACTAATAAACGAATACAGCACGTGTGCATATATGCATCAAGTGCTTTATTTTTAACATTTTCAATTTAGCAACAGATGACCTTAGCTCTTGTTTAAAAAAGCACATACTGATACTTCATATACCATGTTTCTACCTGAAGTGAACAACGTCCAAGCAATCCTAAATTCCAAATTCATGTTTTCCTGCAGTCCTAAATTCACCCCACAGCTTCCACCACTGCAGTGTGACTTTCTGTACCAAAGAGGTAGAGCTTTAACACCTGGATGCTCATTCAGCTAGCTAGGAATTCGGAGATAACCTTAAAAAAAAAAAAGCATACACTTATCTGATATAAATTACATGGTTAGAAATATTTGACACACACAGGCGCAGCCCTGTGTTGTAATACAGGCTCCAATTTACCCTACTTATTGGGAAAGAAAATCCTCATCTTAATTCATAATAAACTATGCTCATAAATTTATTTATCTAAATTAAATAAATTTATTTATGAACAACAAATCCAAAGGAAGTGTTCCGATGTTAAACAGCTTCACAACAAGTGGCAAGTTAGTTTTCTCCTTAAAATCTGGTCAGGGAAAAGAGGGAGAGCTCAGGTGAGTGTGTGGCAGGGGTTCCTGGGAGGGCGGCTCCATTCACAGCTCCTCCCGCAGAGCCCAGTGCAAAGTCACCCTCTGCTCCTTGATGTGGTACCGCACGCGCTGCGGGAAGACCTGCCCAAAGCGCACACAAGCAGCCGCCCCAAAAGCAGGGAGGCTGGTTCTCGCCAGGTGGAAACGTCTCCGGAGCTGGCGGAGCCGTGCCAGTTTACTCCAGCTGAGAATCAGCTCCCTGCAGATCCGCTCCCGACTCCTTCGCTATTTGTGCGTCTCCTGGAACATCGCCAAAGGGCTCACTGCAGTACCCAACTGTGTTTACATCTCTGAAACATCCTGAAATTGCTGCTGTCTGAGACTACAGCCCCGACTGCAGATAGAGCTGGTAGTCCTTTTGTTCAAGAAAAAACGGGGGAAAGAAAAAAGCACCGAAACAACAACAACAAAAAGCACTTTAAACTTTAAAATCAGCTCTGTTTCATAAAATTAAACTTTCAAGCAAATGTGAAAAATAAAGAGAAAACTGCTGTGGGGGATTGCAATTTCACTCTTGTGGTTTATGAACTGCAGGAAAGTGAAGCCAATTCCCTGTAGTGAGATTACAGGTCTCCTCTTCTATAGGTCTTAAATTAAAAACCAGCTGAATCCAAAGTGAGCTAGTTTACTGGATCAGAAGATTCAATTATTTCTGCTAAGTAACTGAATGTGAACTACTTCCTTTTAATAATACACAACTAATAATTACTGCCCAAGAAAGGACTCCTTTCCACTGAGCTAATTAAACCAAAGCAATACATTTTTCGACTGCTCTCAAATTTAACTAAAGCTAGAAACATTGCAACAAAACAACTAAAGGCAAATCCGCGCTCAAAACCAGAAGTATAAAGCCAGGGCGAGCGTTCAGACGTTGCAGGAAAGCAGATTTGCCCGCAAATGTGCAGTGAAATCGGTGTCAGTCCTGGTCTATACTCTGCAGGAGAGCCACGGGGCTGAGCCACGTCCGGGCAGAACCCCTCCACAGCCCGGCACACGCAGGGACAGGCAGCACACCAAGGTGGCTGACGTACCGCTCCTCCGCTGTGACTAGAGGATTGAACTGCTCCAGGCTCCTCAGCCCTGGGCAACGCTGGGAGGAAATTTTACTTGAGAGAAAACATCTTCTGGAACGTTCGTTAACAAGAAAAGGAAAAAAAAAAAAAAAGAGAGAGATGCTAAACTGCTGTGACTTTAAAAAAATCTGGTAGGAAATGGAAAAATTAAATTTCTCAGGAGCACACAGTAACTAGAATTTATCACACTGGTCTGACTCTGATGGGATTTACGGGCTACAACAGATGTAGCTCAGTTTACGTTTTCATTCGCTCACATACCTGTGGCAGAGTTTGATCAGTTAATAACAACCATGGCCCTTTAACATGCTATGGAAAATTCACTTGGAGTCTGAGAAATTTTTATTTTATTCCACATGCCTTTTTTTTTTTTTTTTCCCAACAATGTTAATGATTCTTGCTAACTCATTTCAGTCACTTCATTTGTACTGCAGGGTTCATTAAAAAGACCTCTCCTGACTTCAGTACGATTGCTCACACGAGCAGCAGCACCTGCACCTTCGCAGTGTCTACCGAGGGAGACTCACATTTCCTGGATTTCCAAGTCAGGTAAAAAAAACACTTTCTAAAAAAAAAAAAAAAAAAAAACAAAAAAAAACGGGGAAAAAAAACCGATCCAGTGATCTGCTTCTGATGTTAAAACAGCCAGAATGCACTCCTAAGTCTCACCACTGAAAAACCTTTCACACTTCAGGAGTTCAGTATCTTACTTTTCTCCCCACCACCTTCCCTGAGCAGCTGAATTTAATAGATCAAAAGCATTTTGCAGGAAAAACCATTCTTATGATCTTCCATATGCTGCAAACTAAACTACAGCGTATTGTGGTTTTAAGTGTTTTTAGAAGCAGCACTTCCCAAAATGGAAAATGGTTTCTGATAAGTATGGAAGAGGAAATAAAAATATCACTCCAGCATTCTATTAAAATACAATTAAACCTGTATCTGTGTGCCTCAGACTGTTAATTAATATATTTTAACAGGATGATGAATTCCGCTTTCTCTCTTCTAAACCGGTTGCTATTTCTTACACATCTGTCACATCTTACCTACCACCTTTTACTGAACGCCTGACATAAAACATCTCTCCAGCATTTTAACCACAGCAGCGCAGCCACATCAGGCAGGCTTAGACGCCAACCTTCTCCCCCAAATTTCTGAATTGCCTCAATTCCAAATAACAAGTGGAACTTATTATTCCCACTCATGATTCTCATTTTCTTCAAAAACCACACCAGCCTACCCAAGTCATTCACTTGTATTTCCTACCTCAAACTCACCAATTGAAAAAGCTCCCGATAGTTCCCAACTTCAAAAATCAGGGAACATCCACCACCTTTACACCATCTTTACACCATACTTCTGAGCAGCCAAAGCCCCGCGCTCCGGAACACACCCACATCCAGCACTGCCACATCCTCCACACACAACGGGAGCACTGACAAAGCCGGACATGAAACCAAGCCACCTGCCCCAAAATCTACTTAATCCGAGGTCCGCAAGAATTGTAGAATAGTATTTCATCGCTTTAGCAAACAGTACAGGAGCAACTGCACTTCAGCCATTTGTATTTTTATCTCCTGACCAAGTGAGGGTGCAGAAAGAAGAGAACATAGAAGGATCAGTTATTTCACTTAGAAAAACTTCTAGCATGGTTTCATCCAATAACACAGATTTTTGAGTCCCTACATATTTCAGTCATGTGCAAGGTCCTGAACAGCTTTTTTGCAGACCTGGAAGGGGGCATAAGGACTAGGAATCAGAGTGGTCACTCCGAGGCAGAAGTTGTGATTTTCTGTCATTTTTACAGGGAGTGAAACCTGCAGTGTAACATCTTGCACTGCTGCTGCTGCTGCTGCTCTATCTGGAAGCCACACACCCAGCTTGGGAGGTACATTATGTTAAATGAAGTCAATATTTTATTTTAATACAGTTTCATTTTAATTGATGTTCACCTCAACGACTGTAAAGATTTGTACAAGGTCTTGGAAAGTAAACATTAGATGATTCATCACTGGCAAAATGAAAGCGTGTCCCTCTCATGAAATGAATCTATAAATCTTTGCTACATTATTTTACTGATGGAAACTGAGTTCAGTGAGGAATGAAAGAGACTATTATAGCTGTTCTTGCAAAGATGGAGGAGGGAGGCACTGGAACGGAGACCTGGGGTACGGGTGGCCCAGAGACTGTGAGGATGTCTGATCTTCCCCTCTGCCTGCTCCCTGAACTACCCCAGTTACAGCTGGGAGTCACTGGTCTGTCTGTCCAAAGCTCACACACACACAAAGAGAGAACCTCTGAGGAGAACAGTCACCTGCTTTGTAATGAAAAAACAAACCAGGCAAGCAAACAGGCGGGAGTTCCCCTCCTGATCACGCCGGCCAGTACAGCCTGAGCGAAGGCGCTGGGCTGCGTACTGGGACAGCACCCAGTGCTGCAGAGCACCAAGGAAGGGCCGTGAGGGAACGCTGCCAGCCTTCCCATTAAAGAGGGATGGTGGCTTGGAGAACAAGCCTCCTGTCGGGGTGCTTTGGGCTGGGCTGGTGGCAGACACTCCCAGGCTGATGCCTTGTACACAGCACTCATGGAACAAAACCACTCCCCACACCCCCCCAACTTCCTTCACCCGGCTCCCATTACTGAGCAAAGCGCCGTAGGAGAGCTGTCAGCCCACGAGTAAACATGCGGGGGCCAGATCTCATCACCGGCCCAATGGGGAGAAGCTACAAAACCCAGGAGTCCAGCCCGGGCACCTGTCACTTCGGGAAAAACAGTCACAAATGTCTTTCTAGGCTGGTATTAATCTTTGCTCTCCCATTTTCCCTGACTGGGAAATGAAAGTTTCTGAAGTTCCAGATGGCCTATAACAAAAGAATGGAGAGGAAATGAGAATACATAGATGCTAGAAAAAAACCTGTAATTCTGCAAAAAGAAAAATGAGGTTCTGTTTCACAGGAATAGATCCCTCCAGATAATCAAAGCCAAGCAAAAATCTACTCTCTGGATAATGAGTCTGGAGGCAATCTTATCCTAAAGGGCTTCTTTAAGCTATCCAGGCCAATATGTCATTTAGAATAATGAAATTGTCACATGTTTGGCAAGAAGGCTTTGATTGTCCCTTCCCTTCCCACACGGTGGAAAATGAAAAAAGCACTGACTGAGATGAAATGCTCTCCTGCCACCTCGTATGCCTGTTTGAAAGCGGGAGGACCAAAGTTTCTCCTGCAGTTGTGTACAGTGGCATTATGAAATTCAGTGGCTAGGAAGAAGACGTTTTCCTTCTCCCGTTTGCGTGTCAAGTAAAATGTGTACTCTTACCCTGTCCTTAATGCACAATAATCCACCTTTTAACAGAAAAAGCCATGGAGTTCCTGCCATTCTGCCCAAGATCAGAGCATACACCCAGACCACCTGTTCTTCTGCAGATGCACCTCTCTCCTGTAAATCTGGTGGTGCCACGTTAAGACATGAGGGGAACAACCGGTATAACCTTTGCCAGACAAACAGCTTCTGATTATTGATCAGGAGTCAACTCATTAGTCTTCAGGTCTTGCCATTATTTATTGCATGCAACAGGAGAACAGAGAGACGAGTGAGTTACACACTGAGCTGCAAAAAACTCAGCAGAAAAACACCAGTCGTAGGGCAGAGTCCGTCATGGAAACCTTGTGCAGCAGAGAGGCAGGGGCAGCAACACTCAGGACCACACGTGCAAGTACGAACCTCAGAGAAGAGTTCTCACGGTGACACAAGAGCGTACGTGCACCTTTTAGGCATTTATTTCTACATGGCAATTCTGAATAATGACTATAAAAGGAATACTACATAGCTGACTCATTCGGCAGGCACAGCACATCTTGCACACTGAATGTTTTTTGTGCGAACGCAGCGCGTAATTGTGCAGTTAAAATCTTTAGGAGTGCAGAGGCACAAGTGGATTGTATAGCCTATCTTCATTCCAGCTGTAGCTAGCGCTGAAACTCTTACCTGCAAAATAATAACACATTGTGGGGGCAATTAATTGTAATAGAAGGCTGAAAATCTATATTGACTGAAAAAACTGAAACACTAATTATTTATTAAAATGGTTCCAAGAATGACATTGTCACAGAGATAATACCCAGCCTGGTGACACAGAAAAGACCTCCTCCTTCAGACCCAAATCCAGATTTCCACTGTTGGCCTCCTGACCCCCAAACCCCCTGCCGGGACCATCTACTGCTTGTCGAGAGTCTGCTATGGAGAGCAAAGCTCCCTGTCCTAAGGACCTCGTTGGTCCCTGCTCACCCCAGGTGTCTGCAACGGACCTTTGGAGACCTTTAGTCCAACCTCCCACTCCTGCTCACCACCACTAGGCCTGGCCAGCCACGACTGTCTTGGGAACCCTAAGGATGGACTCTCTGCCACCCCTCTAGTGTTCCTGCTTGATGTGTTACTTAGAATTATTTGGGTTATTCTCTCTGCCACTTTGACTTTTCCCCCAGCAGTCCAGAATAAATTAGGGTACCTCCCAACCAGAAAGACTGCTTGCGGCTCTGTGAGTATGTTCTGGTTGTGTTCTGGGTTTTGGTGAGATGGGGGAAAAAAAAAAAAAAAAAAAAAAAAAAAAAAAAAAAAAGGTGTCCAGGCTTAAATGGGAAAACCCCCCAGTGGCTCCCAGTTGGAAGCAGGTTGCATTCTTACGGTGCCCTGCTGCCCCAGGGCTGGCAGGCAGCTCTGCACTGCCCTGCCAAGAGCACCAGCCCCCCAGGCCACACATGCCCACCCTTAAAATTCCAGATTGCTCTGGACACATTTCACATCTTTGTATTCCCAAGTTTCTTGTGAAGCATCTAATGTTCTCATACTCCTCTCCCCCATCACCTGTACTGATAATCCACAGTCCAAGATACTGGTGTTGCCCAAATAGCACCCAAAATGGCTGCTCCCTGCTGGATGATGATACCAGCCTAATTAACACTTATGGCAGTTAAATTTTCGTTGGTGAGTAGAGGCTCAATCTGGCACTTGAAATCTTGCCCTTGGAGCCCAGGAGAGTTAAGGGTTCTGAGACAAAACAGTGCCCCATTTCTTCTATGCAATTAAAAATAGCCACTGAGTTTTAGATAATAACAGAGGTCAAAATCCCCCAGTGCTGTTGAAAGTGTTCAACCACACACAAATGGTTCGTATTTAAAAGGCCTCAGAGACTGGGGCGTTACGCAAACCCATCAAGCTGTCATGGTTTGCCCTGCAACTCGAACCCCCTAAGCAGAAGTACAGTCTAATCGCCTACAGTCGGACACAAACCCGCAGACTGCCCCAGGTAACGCACGGCGCTAACGCGGGCCGGCCGCGCAGACCTTACTCCAGCGTTCTCGAAGTGCTCTGCAGCTAGTGACTAGCCTCTTTTATAAAGGAGGGCTGTCTCCAGCTTGCACTTGTTTTTACACAGGGGAAGACAGAGAGGAGGTCAGGGCTGTACCCAGAAATGGAAGGGCAGGATCTGGGGCCCCGGTCTACCATTTCTACATAGCTCACCTCCTCCTCAGACAGAGTCATGTACGGACAACAAACAAACTAATTGAGAGTTCCCCGATTGAACAAACCCATTCAAAAAGCTAGATGCATATTTTCAAGGCTGGAAAGGAAAATTATTTTAGGATACTGAACAAGCAACTGCATGAAATTCAGCTTTCTTACTGAGTTCTGAGATCTTGAAGTCAACTCTGCATTCGGAAGTCTTGATTAGGCTCATAAGCATTTTCTGAAGGACCGGCTTCATGATGCAAGGGGAAAAAAAGATTCACCATGGAAAGTTCTCCAAAATTCTGTAGTTTTTTAGAGATTACATTACTATGATGTAGAAAGAAACAGATTGACTTCCCAGAGAGGCTATGACAAACCTCTCCTTTCAGGGTGAATGAAGTACAGAAACAAAAAGAAATGCTAAAGAACAGTAGTGATCAGTAGGCACAGACTTGTACTACAGCCTTCAATCTAGCAGGCAGCTAGTTTAACCCACACAAAATAGCTGCTTCTCCTTCTAAGTTTTCTGACTGGTGGGCTGGCTGATGCGACTTTGTTACTTCTGCATCTGCTGTTCTGATAGACTAATGAAGAGCAACTTATTCCTGCTATTATTGTCGGTGTTGCTGTTTCCACTGGACATGACACCCATCAGCATGGAAACTTTATTCAGCGTTGCATAATGACAAGCAAAAACCCAGTTTGGCTGGAAGACTTTCATCAAGACTCTCTCCCATATGGAGTAAGCAAAGATCTTCGAAGGACCTTGCAACACTCATCTTCCTGGACCATAAGGGGGTGGGAGATGAGTTAGCAACACTGTGAAACATGCAGTGTGGAAGTTGAGATATAACCTGGAGATGCAGAGAAGATGGAAAGCAATCTTTTCTCATGCAGAATGGGTCATGCCAGAGAGCTTAGACAACTTGTGCAAAATGACAGGATTAGCGCACAAAGGGAATGCAGCAGATCTGATTTTACAGAAACATTATTTATGGGTTAGTGGGTGGACAAAAGTTTTCTCAACAGATTTTTACAGATCTAATCATACACAGAAAGTTCAAATGGTTTCCTTTAGCCTCCACTTTGTGCTACTTTATAGATAGTGTTTTGCTTTAATTTAATTTATCTAGACTTTAATGAGACTCTTGGAACTTTACTGCCTGGAAAATTATTACTGACACTGGAAATATGGTGCCTGGTTACGAATACTGCAATGAAGATATGAAGTTGCCAGACATATTGTAAACAGAGCATAATTACAGTATTTACAGTTGAACATCAAAATGGGAAGAGATGCCAAGTGGCATTTCTCATAAGTTAATATTGGGACTGATACCATCTAATATCTTCCCTAATAATTTGGAAAATAAAGTAAATTGTACATTGATTGAATACAAAGTAGACACAAGAGGAAGATGAACTACAACACAGCAGGTGGGTAGGTTGAAAAAAAACCCAGAAAGATCTGGAGATCTAAGAGAGAGAGAGAGAAGGGTGCATTTAAGAGGGAAGCGATTTAATGTAGACAAATGTAGAATAATAAGCTCAGAGAAAATTAACACCCATCTCAAGTAACCAAATGGGAAAATGCCAATTTTCATTAAAAAAAAAATCCAAGAGATTTCACAGTTTATTCACACTGAAAATTCACATTGGGGTATATGCATCAGGTTTGACAACTTGTTTGCTACATTCCAGCCTGATGTGATTTTAAAAGGAAGAATAACAGATTCCCTGAAAAACCTGCCTTTAAAAAAAATATTTTTACTTATTTTAAATGTATACCGAATGCTCAGAAAAGGCCCAGTTCACAGTCCCGTTAGCAGAAATAACACGGCAGTAATGTAACAGAAGTAAGAGGCAGAGAAGCAGCACATACGAGGTCCAAGGCGGAGGTCAGGAACCCAAAGCCCCTCTGTCTCCAAGACTGTCAGGGACTTCTCAGTGTTCACTCCGTGCAGTAGAGCAAAACCCATCAAATAGTAAGTCGCCACTGATTTGCCGACTTCAGTTTAGAAGCTCAAATGTACCTTGAGGAAAGCTATTACTGTATAAAAGGCAGTAAGATTCTGTGAGATATTTAAAAAACCCCCAAACAAATACCAAAAGCAGCTTGCTGAGCTAAGCGACTCCTGTATGCACTAATCAACCCCAAACATCATCTGTAGGACAGAGATTGTCAGAAGAACGTACCCTTGCAATAAAATTAACCTGTAATCATATAAACTCACTAAGTACAGAAAACATCTTTTATGACACAAAAGGCTGGGCTTTTTTTTTACGACACAAGCATGGGCTGTGTTAGAGCACTGCTCCTGGCTGAGAGTTTAAAAAGCACACTACCTGTTTCCCACCATTACCTGGTGAACAATACCCATAGTACAAGTACATTATTTTGTCACAGGCATGATTCACAAGAAAATATAAAAACTTTACCATACTGAGTATTACTTTTCTTCCTAGCACAGCAATCCAAATACAGCTGATGCATATGAAATGGCTGATGTGATAGCAATCAACAGTATTTTTTTATGTATGCTTAAAAACCTGCTTACCAAGGGGAGCCATATATTCTGAATCCCCTCACCGTCACTTCAGAGTCTTGAAGATAGATGCAGTTTGTTAGAAGAGACTGTACATTTTCATAGCTCTCTGGCTTCAGCTTAGAAACAGAGGGGAAATAGTAAAAGTCCTGCTTGATTAAGTCAGCCATGAATTCCTGGTCAAAGGTCAATTCATGATTTCCTGCTATCACAATCTTGTATTCATAGGGCAGGCTACCTAAAACAGTGAAAAACAAACAAATTACTTGTTTTATGGAAAATCTGATAAAAGAAAACAGACAAACTCACAAACTATTATCAGTTCCTATAATATGCTCACATGTGTGAAACCATCAGGTGATTCCAGGTGAACAACATCACTGTCGTTTTCAGGGCACGCTCAGCATTAATGTGTTGAAACTACTTTCAACTCATCAACCTTAAAAACCAGTCTGCAGACTTCTGCTCTGCTCTTTACTTGTAGTTAACTGCCATTTGTGCTGCAAGTATCACTTACTGTGACTGCTGGTAGCCCTCGGACAGGAATGAGGGTTCAAAGCAGCTCGGCTGCGACGCCCATGAACTCGCGTCGGCTCTCTTCTCCAGAGCTGGGCTCTCTAGCAGCTTGGGCTGAGGAGCCCTCACAGACTCGATCTTGGGTCAGCCAGAGGGCTCTGCTGCCCGCTTTGCCCTGACATTACAATCAAGCCTTCAAGCAAGACAGGGACTGGGTTTAGCTGTCAAAACTCCACATCCCACAGAAAAGTCTCGCAGTTTGCCTCCATCCCGTGTTTTTTCCTGCTCCATTTGCTCAGTGACTTCCTCAGATCCATGGACTATAATTTAAAGTGACTCATGTTCAAGAATATTTTACAACCCGTATTTAGTGAAAAACCTTACAACCTCCTGCTGAAGGCAAGAACGTATGTGCCCACACACGTGGGTTCCTCCTGAGAGCAGCACCGCGGCAGCAACTTTCCACCTGACTCCATGTTTGGTTACCAACTGGATTCTGCCCTTGCTAGCGAGCACCATCTCTCTCAAAAAGCTCAACAGAAACCTTCTAAGTACACCCGAGAGGAAACAAAGACAGAAACTGTAAAGCTGCATTCATTGGCTTTGCTTCTGCATTATTAATTTGCATCAGGATGAAGACAAAACAGGAAATGGGGAGCAGAAAAATATTTTGCTGAAAATGAGACCCACCTTGCATTGGCAGCAGTCTTGACACTTTTTATTTTAAAGATGTATTGTTGATAACGTAAGAACCTTTAGTGATGACCCCAAGACTAACCTAGAGGAAGGATCTTTAGGGAATGTAGAACACCGGTCCGTAAGAAGTGGCAAAAGTTGGCATGAGTAGGACTTAAGAATAAAATGCAACAGCTTGATTCAGGGTGACAGAAACAGAAGAGAGAGAACAGGGCTAGCCCAGAGGAGATGCCACAGGGCTGAGCTCATTATTTGCCAAATGAAAAGATCCGGGTAACTGAAGTTTTGGACACTTGTAACATCTGTATGATTGTGGAGGTTCCAGTCTGTGCTGTGGACCCAATACGTATGAATAGAATATTAACAGGAACTCTCCTAGGGTATTTATAATGACACACTGAATGCTGGAGATTCAGTTACTGACCTGAAAGACTACTGGAGATGTAAATTTTGTCATCTTTGCTTCAGAAATGCTTCGCCTTTTGCAGATGTGTACTCACTCTCCCCAAGTGTTCTCTGTGTGTGCACACATACACACACAGATAAAAATGTCCCTTACGTGCTACAGTATGTACGGATGGGCATCTGTGGGCCCTAGAGCATTCTTGGGGAACGGGAAAATAAAGAAATCCTGTACACTGCAATACTGTTAACAATTCCATTTGTATTCTGTTTTGTAAATCTTTTCCAGCTCATCTGATCCATCCATCTAGCAGCCAAGAACCTGTGCGAGCTGGTTATAGTTGTTGCTTCCACTAATGTATTTATGTCATGTTGCTGTCTGTGGGTGTTACTTAGGCAAATTAGCAAATTACTCTAAATGTACAGTTACATTTATTATAGTGGCGGCCAGAAGCGCTGCTGTAGTTACAGGTCTGTCAGCTTTTCAATTAACAACTGTGTTTTTGATGAGTTTGCAGCTCAAGTTTTTTTCTTTCATTCCATACCAGGCAGCAACTCGCTAAACCTATTTCCCTCTCTTTGTCTCCTCAAGCCCCCTTTACCCGTTAAATCTTAATTTTTTTGCCTAATGGGCATTTTTTTGCTGTTTGCAGATATTTTGTTTAAACTTTGTTCCTTGGAAGACTTCAGGACATGCTTCACTTTTTAGAGCAAGTGCTCTCGAAGGCAAAGTCACCCCTAGTACAAATCCTTGACAGCTGCTGTGGCCCGGGCACGGCCGGCAGGAGCCCCCCAGAGGGTCCCCAGCGGCGTGGCTGCAGGTCAGAGCTCAGGCACCAGAGCACAGCCCTGCCTGCCGCCCGCCCTCGTTGCGGAAGGGAAAACACCTCCGCACCGGAGCCCCGTCCTGCCAGGCCGACCGCAGAGCGACCACCAGCACCTCACTGCAGCAAGGCCGCTGTCAGGGGGTGTCGGCACAACCCCGAGAAACGCCCAACGTTTCAGCTGCCATTCAGAGCATGAGGAGCCCCCAGACATGTGCAGTGCCTGATCAGAACTGACCTGAAAACTACCTGGAAGTGGAAACACTTTTCCTACTTCTGACCTACAACTTCTTACTCTTCCTTTTTTATAGCTTCTTATCCCCTCATGTTCTTCCAACACCAATACATGGTCTTTCACCCCTCAGCACAATCTGTAGCCTTGGCTCAGTCCTTGCCTAGGGCCAAGCCCTCCCCAAGGCCACAGAGCCCAACAGCAGTTCTAGAGCTGTTTCTACATGTGCCCATAGCTTTACAACCACCACTCTTCCACCTACTATTTTGTGTGCCACCAGCTCTCCATCAGAGATAACTCAAACCCTTCCAGGCTGACCAGTTTACTGCCACACCTGCTAGTGGGTGCTGATGACAAGCCGGGCAGAAAAGTCACCGGGGTATTCCCTGTCCCTCGTTAGCCAAGCGGAGCTGCGAACGCTGGATTCCCACTCCTGCAGGTTTTCACAGCTTCTAACAACAGCATTCTGCTAAGAAGGATTCCTACCAAAGACAGCAGCAGCTACAACGTATCCGGTGCAGGGGGTTCCTTTTGTCTTCCATTTACAAACTCCGTGAAAACGAGACTTAGTAAAGGCACTGGCTAACATTTTCATTTGCTAAGCTGCACCCTGGCCTGTATTAGTAACACTGAAATCAGCTGAACAAAGCAATCCTCCCCTATCCATGTCTGGAGCGTGGCGTCCAGCTCTGGGTTCCTCAGTGAAAGAGAAACTCCTGACAAACCGAAGCAAGCCCAGCACAGGGCTGCCAAGATGGCTGGGGAACGTGGCAGAGGGGGACAGGCTGAGACCGGAGCCTGTTCAGCCTGGAGACGGCGCAGGGGAGACCCCCCTGATCTCAGGGTAAGGGCAAGGCAGGGCTAGGTTCCTCTCAGAGGCACATCCAGATACAAGGGGCAACAGACACAAGTGTGAACATGATGTAAGGGAGGAGTTTTACCATAAGGATGGTCAAAAAGTGGAACAGGTACCCACAGGAGCTGTGAAATCTCCACTTTTGGAGATACTAAAATGGGTTTCAGTGGTCATTATTCTATTTACTGTTCCCAGCTATGTCTGCTAAAGACATCTTTCTGTCAGTGGAAAACAGTGGATCAAAACATCCCCAAACAAATTGTTTTCTTCTATTGGAAAATATGTGAAGCAGAGAGTCTGCTGTATCTTCTTAAAGATCACAGTGCCATAAACAGCAGCCACTCACAGAGCATTCAACATTTTCATGTGCCATCCAAATAATATTACTATTTATTTGGAGATACTAAAACCTCAGCCTGCTCGGAGTGGGAGGCCGGACTCGGGGCCTCCAGAGCCCCTCCATCCCGCGTGATTCCAGGTCTCTCTTAAGTCTACACTGGAAAACAAACAAGAATTTTAAAGAGCCTGCAATGCTGAAAGAAATTAAAAACTCATTTCGTGTTGTGATTCTAATGGAACAAATCTATGGCAGACAAGCAGTTTAACAGGACTAGGGAGTATGTTCCATTAACTTTGGTGTAAGTTTCTCGTACTATCCATTTAGCAGATGAGTAGGACTAAATACCCAACTGATAGCCAATTAACATTTGATGCTAGCATATGGTTTTGCTGGTGGGCAGGTAGCAAACTTGGTATTAATACAGAAGCTATACGTATACAAAGATATTAAAGAAAATTTATGGCTGTCACAGGAATTCTGCACAACATATCCAGGACAAAAAATTCATTCCCCAGTAAAATTAAGGCAGCAAGCATGTAAGAAATAAATCTGCCCTTCAGGAGTGCCAAGAAACACATGCAAGAACATATGCTGTGGGAGTCAAAGATGTATTTTCAAACCAAAAAGAAGGAAAAGTTATGAATCTGGGGGGAAGTTGCATTTTCTTCCCGATCTCTTGCTTTGTCTAGCCAAAACAAGAGAAGCGTTTCTGCTCAAAGACCAGGGATCCCGCTGTTCTTGGCACCTGAGAAGCTTCTGCTAAAACAGCCCTCTAACCTGGAGACAAACTACAACTAGAATGGTTTGGAAAAATTATACCTGAACAGTTTTCTGTATTAAAATTATTAAAATACCACTTGGATGGAATGGGATATATTTGGAAATTCATGTAGTGATTCTGACATTACCAAGGAAACAAAATGAAGCAAAATGCCAGTTTAAAATATTTTGGGGTGAATAAAAATTTCTTTTCTAAGCAAAATTTCATAATTTTTTTTCCTAAAATAAGGGTTTTTTACCCCTCCCATACTGTCTAACTTGCAGGAAAATAAAATTACTTTCCTTCATAACCAACCTCTAGCCACTTCATCCTATCTGGATTTGGAATCAACAGAAACATTCACACATCAAAATGCTGTCAGAAACACACTGGCTCCAGTTCAGTCCTGGGCTTCAGGGCTTTCTCTTTCAGGCCACATCCAATTTTTGCCTTCTGCCAGTTTGGAGTGGGGCTCCAAGCCACCATCCTTCAGCCTCCATCCTAACGTGGGAAGAGAGATCTTTCCCTTCCTTTTCCTTCTCTTCTATGTCGTTCCTGCCTCATTTTCCCCCTCTCCTTTGCTTTTTTTAATCTCCCCCTGTATGCAGAAAAATGGTGGAGACACATTATCTTGCACTTAATTGAGCAGGTTTAGCAAAGGGAATCTTTTTCTTACAGAATCAAACCTTGTAGACCGACTATGCTTTAGACTTCCGTTGTCTTGTCCCTCAATACCCCTCTGAAAATGCCCAACAGATTCAAAAGTCATTTATTTATTATATTCAGCAGAGGAGTAAAGGCCTCAAAGATAATTATGTTCCCTTTGAGCTTCCTGAGAGTAAGTGTCTAAGCCCAGCCTGCAGGAGAGCTGTCAGAGGAATGAGACCCCGAAGAACCCACAGAAGGTCTACGAGACAAAATCCAACAAGTCAGGCAGCAGCGGTTCTGCTCCCAGAACAACTCACCACACAAAGAATTCTGCCCTAAATCTCCTCAATCAATGTAATTTATTATTCTCTGAGATTATTTTACTATCAAAAAGCCTGGGACGTCATATTTATCTTATATACAGCCAGATGGTATTACCATCTTACTAACTTCTTAGCTACATGCCGGGAGTTTTTGTCAGTTATGGCAAGCCCTCCTCAGAAAGTTTCCTAGCCTTTGCTTGTGTAAGAATCTGAGAGCAGTTCTGGTAATAGAACGTGTATAAGAACATATATCTTTTGTTTAGCTAGTAACTTCTTTGTTTCTTCCTTTCATTACTGGAGATTACTAATTAAGAAAATCAACGGAACTTGTAATTTTTTGCATGTTTATGTACCAATTACAAAATTATTACAGCAATTCTTAACTTCTAAACTACAGTAGGTCCATTTTATGGCGAACATAATTTTTACAAAATAACTTGAAATGCTGGGGAGCCATTACTTGAACTGCAAACTGCGTCGTGCAGAGCAGGGAACAGGCTGCCTTTGTTTGCTATTTCTCTGCATCTGAGTTTGTTCACAGTAGAATTCTGTGTGCTTAAAGGTTCATCCCATTCTATCTGAAAGTTTTCTCCCTAAATTAGATCGACGCCGCAAATAATTCAAAAGCAAATGCATGATGTTTATACTCCAGGCTCCTCTTGTAGTAAGAGGTTTGGCATCTTTATCAACCAGTGACCTCCTCTGCGGCTCACAATTGTTATCAACCTGCAACTTCACCAAGATAAATGCAAACTTGTACAAGCAGATGTGCTTTGCTTCTCTTTGGTATTGTACTGAGAAGAATTTTTAGTATTCATTAAAAGCAGTGACAATCATATAAGTGCCCACTTAATGCTTTTTCCCTCTCATTTCAACCTTTCAGAACACAGCAGTGAGTGATATAGTAAAAAGACTGCATAACTGTCTCAGATTGCTTTTTACCATCTCTTTGACAGTTCTGTGTTTAAACAGTGGGGCTGATGTCTGGGAAATTCACATTAACATACTTTTTGTATGGTGTGTAATCTGGAATAACATTGTAAATGAACACTCCCTCCTAAATCATCTGTAACCTGCTAGCTCTAGACATTCTGGCATTGTAAAAGGCAGTAATTATATCAAACACTAAATCAGCAAACACATACAATACTGCTCACACTTGCAAAACAGGATTTCTTAAAATATATAGATAAAGGCAAATCAAACTAAAAAAAAATCTGATAATCATCCAACTTAGGCTCTTTGATATACTGTGTTTTATACACACCCACACACAGGTATAATAATTGGCAAAAATTACTTCTACAGGAAAAGTGGCTTCCTTTTACCCTGGCTTATTTAATTACCCTATAATTATGCAGAACCAACCCGAGGCATGCTGCAGACTAGGCCCTTAGAGTAGCTGAGCGAAGCCCGAAGATGATGTAGGTCTGTGCCTCCCGTCCACTAGTGTCAGTAACAGAGGCCTGGAAAACTGTACGGCTGCGAGGTTTGCCCGGGCTGAACCCTCCCTGCGTCCGTCCCTCGGACTGGGCAACCGACGGTTTGGGAACCCCCAGCTATGTGAGCCACAGGGTCTAATTTCAGAGATCATTTTTCTTTTTTACTTCCTGGAATAGTTATAGTCTTAAATAATGTACCTTTCTGAGGAGATAAATTTCTGCAAGAGCTTTTCTGCCCTTTAGAATATTCTAATTTTGGTTTGCAACATGTATCTGGGGACAATGAAAGCAAAGGAGATAGGGAACTGTGTTAAAAAGTAGCAATTAAAAATACTGTAGACTTCCTACATGGATCTCTCTGCAGGCTGGTACAGATTCCTACCTAGATCTTCAGATCCCACAAAGGTGGTTTCAGTGTCCCCCCGCTGTCGTCCTCTGGAAGAGAAGACGAGGAGGAGCCGTGTGTCGTGTCACCACAGGAGCGGCACGGCACTCATCACCACGTTCCACGTTGGTGTGTAAGGGCTGTGCAATAGGTGCTCAAGTGCTGCACTGAGAATAACTAACCCTCCAACACATGCATGTGGTAGGTGGATCAAGCATCATCTTAACAATTTTACACGGGGGAACAACAAAGAGGCTGTCAAATCTGAAGAGGACTAACCAGACTTTGGTTGCCTGTCTTCCTCAGGCTCTTTCAGACGTCTCTGCCAGAGGCAATGACACTTCACAGAATCGTGTCCCAGATCTCCCAGCTCCCTGGCTGCTCTCCCCACTTCTGGGCCACAGTGCCTCCCTACAGCCGCATTTCTGTGCTACTCGGGAAGAAGACTGGGTATTCTCACTCGCACGCTTATTTTGGGCGGCTGGGATCTCAAGATCCATGAAAATCACAGGGCGCTTCTAGGCGAGTCAACCCAGGGACTCAGAATCTTGGGGTCTGGCTACTTGGCACTCCATCGGTGGAAGAGGCCACCTCGGTACCGGTGCAAAGTGCAAGAAATCCCCCCAGAGCCCATGTGTGTTTGGAAGGAACAGTCCTGTAGCACCTACCACTGCTCGAGCCTCTGCAGCTTCTCACCAACCGCACAGGAGGCGTCCCCGGAAAACAGCCGGCCAGGGTCCCAGTCCCGGTGGAGGGACATTGCCCAGAGCCCCGGCGGGCGCTGTCACGCTCACAAGCCTTCAGGACACACCAGCTCCCCGGCGCTGGGGGATACTGGGAGGGCGTGCTGCACTTCCCTGGGCTGTGCTGCCGGAGCCTCAGATGTACAGACGGATCTGAGCCATCACACATTTCAGAAATGCAATATAAACCAACACTTTTTTTAGTATGCCCAGTCTTTTAAAAATGACATCTGTTCTAAATCCTTACACAGCTCAGTGTTTTTCACCGCATTTCCAAAGCCATTCTTTTGTAAATAGATAATTAGTGCTTAAATACTTCTTTCAAGGGGTTTCTACATTAACATAAAAATAGTGTAATTACCGATGGTCAAAATGGCATGACTACAATTTATAAATTCTAATTTCTTTTTCTGCTCTGAAGCTGATTTTCTTTCTTCTTCAACACAATTTTAATCTGGTTTAAATGTATTATTGAACCTAAAAATATAAAATACCTGTTAAGAGAGGAAGAAAAATAACTGCCATCGTTTTTGCAAGATTGAACAGTAAAGCAAAAGTAAAGCTAAGCCTACTGTTTCAGGCTTTTCTGAAGATCTTTTCTATCAAGAACTTAAAAGTAGGGATGATGTTTGACCAAAATTAGCTGATTTTGTTCTACAGTCTAATACTAGAAACAGGTGATTCTAGTAGTGATAGTTACTATAGCTGGGAATCAATCTTCTGAAATACTTTTTAGTCTGAAATAATAATGTTATCTTTTGAGCTGAATCTGCCCAGGCCAATTTCTGAAGTGCATGTCAAATAATTCAATCCATTTTTTGTATGTGTGTATGACATGCACGTAAGATTAACATTTTCAGGAAAATGCTCTGAAGAGCTAATTATTGTTTTCCACTACAATGCAAAGCAACCTTCTGTTTTTTTTATTTCAACTTTAGCTTGAACTTGAATTCCAACTAGGAAGACTGTCTTTGACATTGGAAAATCTGAAGCAACCACACTGAAACAACAGGTATTATAAAATGTGTTAGCTTAAGTAACCTTTCCAATCCATGCACAGAAGATAACTCTCAAGACAGAATATGGAAGTATGGGTTGCAGTTCCTATCACAAATCAGCTATTTAGTTAAATTTCCAGGAAAGTAACCCGCAAGCTGAAGTGACAGTGGGTCCTGGAGCATGCACAACTTGGAAATGACACTACAGACTTGAGCAAAGGGAATTACAAGAGCAACTGAGCCAAGCAGGAAATTTCCAGTGCCAACAATATAGGAGATAAAAAATAGAGATGGTTTTGGAAGTCATTACCTGATGAATGCTCTAAAGCAGGACACGGGTCTTTGTCCTACACATCTGATTTATATGCAGGTAGGGAACACATAACAAAACCAGAAAGAATTAAAAAGCTGAGGACAAGGATAGCTACAGTACCTAGTAAGCCAGATATACCTTATGATATAATCTACCTTATCCAGCCTCGATTACCCGGAATCATCGAATACTTTGGGTTGGAAGGGACCTTCAGAGGCTCGTCTAGTCTGAGCCCCCTGCCAGGGGCAGGGACATTTTTTACAAGACCAGGTTGCTCAAAGCCCCACCCAACCTGACTTTGAGCATTTCAGTGATGGGACAACCACAACCTCTCTGGGCAACCTGCTCCAGCGTCTCGCCACCCTCGCTGTAAATAATTATTTCCTTAAACCCAACCTAGATCTACCCTCTTGCAGTTTAAAACTGCTCTCCCGTGACCTGTCACTACAGGCCTGGTAAAAAGTCTTCATCTTTCCTACCAGCCACCTGTACACACTGCAAGGCCACGGGAAGGTCTCCCCAGAGCCTGCTCTTCTCCAGGCTCACACCCCACGGCTCCCAGCCTCTCCTCACAGCAGAGGGGTTCCAGCCCTCTGATTGCGTCCGTGGCCTCCCCCGGACCCGCTCCCACAGGCCCATGTATCTAGAAACAATTCCCCTGAATTATTTTCAGCTCTTTCAAGTGATGTCATTAAAATCTCCTGGATGTACTGGAAAATTAGCATAGGTTCAAAGCTGTCATACCAGGCATCCTTGCAATGGCATTAGAACGTTTCACTGGCCTCACGGCTTTCCAGAATACGTACTTTGTACTTTGATTTTCCCGATTCTCCAAAACTGGATTTTCAAATTTGGAAGAAAAATACAGTCAGAGAAGAAACTAGGTAAAAAAACAAAAAGATGAAACATAAGAACAGGAGAAAGGTCAATTCAGGAAAAGAATAGAAGGAAATGGACAGTGTGGCACCACTGGCAAGCTTTGGAAACTGAGTATCCATCCCTTTTTCTCTTCTTTTTCTAAGGTACCCTGAATAAGGGTAGCAAAATAGAAATGTGACTTGCAAAAGAACATTATGATACTGCATGACTGGGCAATAAGAGGACAGATGAACCTGAATATAAATTTATGCAGAATAATTCAAGTACTGAAGAAAAATATACCCACTATAGATACACACTGATGGGTTCTGAACTAGACATTACCATTCAGGAAAGAGTTCATAGTTATAATAAATGATTTTATGAAAATGCCATCTCATTGTTCAGTCACAGTCAAAAATGAAAACAGAATAATCCACAATACTAGAAAGGAAACGAGAACAAACTAGGAAATTTGATTATGCCAGGGGATAAACCTGTGGTGTACTCAGATCATGTGTGGTTCTGGTCTCACCATTTTCGAAAGGATAGAGAACAACGAGGTACAAAGAGTGACAGGAATGATCAAAGGCATTTAAGGACTTCTAGTCTCCAGCCTGAAAAATATCTAAAGGGCAGATATGGGAAGAGCCTGTAAATTCTTAGGCAGAATGAAGAATGAAACTGCTCACTCGCCTCTTCCAGTATTAGGAAACACCGAATGGAACTAGTAGGTGACAGGTTCACAATAAGCAAAGTTCGTCACAAAATCCACATCACACGGTGGAACTCTGATGCGAGATTGTGCCAGCACTCAGAATTTGTATAGAGGCAAATAAAAAACTGGAGAGAATTAAAATCTATATATTAAACACAAAGTAATGCTGTGGCTCAAGAAGTCCTTGGACTGCCTACTAGAGAAAGCTGAGAAAATATGCACGCCCAGTTATTACCCGCATTTTGTCTCCTCCATGGAGTTAGGCATCAACCTCGCCCTAGTAAAACCTCAAATCCCTCCCTGGGAAGGGGGGAGGGGGCTTTGAGAAAAAGAAAACTGGAAGAAAACAACTAATTACTAAAACGAACGACATGAAATGAAATGGAGGGCTGTCGGGGTCAAAGGATAAGAAGTCTAAAGCTGGGTGCCGAAGGGGCAGACAAAGCAGAGCATCTTGGCTGCCAGCCACAGGCAAAGACGACGCTGGGCAAGAGAGACATATTATCAGAGCTGGTACAGGCCTTCCTGTGTACCCACATACAGTTAGCCTAAAAAAGAGAGAACATATTTTAGGGTATGACTCAGCAAGCCAACGTGCCTCTATTAGCACAACACTTGAGCATGTGCTCAATATAACCATAAGGTCCATGGAAGTTAATGATGTTAATGTAAAATACACTCTGCATCAGACAGGCACAGATATTTTATGTAGAGCAGAAAGATAAAGTCTGGACTTGCTGAAGGGCCTCTGAAAAGATGAAATAGGCTGACAGGTCAGAGCAACACAGACCCCAGAGGGCACGGGGAGCTGGAAGGGGGAACCAGCACGGCACCGAAGACACCGCCCGCGGGAGTCACGGTCAAGAAAGGGGCAGCAAACAGTCTGGTGTTCACTCCAAGTCACAAACGAAGCTGTACTCTGATGATGGCAGGGGAGAGAGATTGGACACAGAACAGAGTCACGAAGCGGGAAGGCGAGCCCTGTGCCCCGGGACGCAGGGCCAGGCAGGGAGGTTCTGCACAGCAGGTAAGAGCGGCGGTGGAGGTCGAAGTCCATGCCAGAGCCTGTCAATTACTCTCTCAAGAAACTAGCGAAATGTTAAGCTGAGGAAGAAGCAGAACTTTGGGTAATCTGTGGGAGTTGCAAAGTCATGGCAGGTACCAGAAGCAGCTGTCTAGAAACACCCAAACTGGGAAGCTGGTCCCCTTCACAACACAACAGGCAGCCAGCAACAACCTGAAATTTCTTCTCTTCAAAGAACCATCCTACCACTTCCTATAGATTTTACAGACACTCAAGATACTCGAGAGTTGATAAATTGTTCATTTAAACAAAAAAGAAACCTTTCAAAAAAAAGCTAAAAGTTCCATTTTGAAATCTGATTGTAACTTAAAAAGAAGATTACCATTTCAAACTGGAACAAAACTTCAAATGACAGCTGAATGAAACCCAGGTAGCAATGCCATATTGGTTTTCTATTTGATTTTCCAGAATGCATTAAAAAGTTGGATTTTCCTTTTTTTCAAATTGCCAATAAACTTTAAAAAAAATAATAATCTTTAACTTGATAAATTTGCGTATCTCAAAGATGCTCTTGCAAAAACGTAGCTTAAACCACCAAGATCATCTTTTCCTAAACCACACGCTACCATGAAATTGGAAACATGCCTGAGAAGTCAGAAAATTAAGCCTTCGTTTGGAATAAAAATAATGAAGAGACCATCACAGAAATGCCTTGGGAGACCTCCCTACCATACTGAGAGGATTTCAGCTTAAGGACCCCTTCAGAACCCGGTGCAGCTGTGAGAGGGAGGCAGATGGAGAACTGGGGAGACCAAAACCGGGCAGCAAGTGATGTGTGTAGCCCCCTCCCTGCTCGCTAGCAACATCCCAAAGCACTTCTCTTCCCACACCAGCAGATAAATAAAATGGGTATTATTTAGAGGGGATGACCATATGGTTTGTATAATCTTCACAGGCTATTTCCAGTGTATTATTATCATGCATGGTAGAACTACAAAACAGGATTAAAATTTGCTTCCTTTTTCAGACCCAACCTGTGCCATTTGGGTCCAGAGAGGTGAGGGCATTCTATCAGGGGGGTATTTCCACAAGCTGTCCCTACCTTAATACTCACAGAACAATGTCACTGTTCCATGGGGAGCATATTATTGCGTTCCCAAGCACAAATAAATATTTCTCATCCTTGATCATAATTATTTGCTCGTAAATATTTGTTTAAATTGTAAAGTCCTGGCTTTTTTTTTTTTTTTTTTTTTTTTTACATATTCCATCTCAGCCTACATGCATCTGTCTGCTTTGTGCCTTCCTAGTGTGGAATGCTGCAATATGTAGCAAAAAAGACAGGAAAAATGCAAAAATGTCAACTACAGGAAAGAAAATCAACCTAAAAACTGAAATCCATTACCCTTAAGCTGTGTCCTTCCTCTCTCCAACTCCTTCATTTCCTCTCAGCTTTTTTCTTTGGATAATGAAGTATCAGCATCCAGAATCCATTTTTATTCTAAATTAAGGTACCCGCACTGCTGCAGGAACAATACGGATCGGGGTTTTTGTCTGGATACAGTGTACGCTTTCCAATTTTCACTGTCATTTTTTTTTTGCATATACAAAACATTGCAGAAGCACATGTAAATCACCACTCTCTTGCCCAGTGGAACAGAATTTCAGTTACCAATGCCAACAGTTGCCTACAGAAGGCATCTACATCTGGTCTGCTACATCCAAGACAGCAACCACAGGCACACGGTTTGCTTTGTTTGGAATTCATCACTGTGGTGCAGCTGAGCCTCGGATTAAAAAAAACTATGAGCCTCCAGGGTTAAACAGACAAATGTTTTCAGTCACAACAACTTTTTTTTTTTGTGAGGAAGCAAAGCCATAACAATGTATGTAAGGGGGTTTATGTAAATCATTAAAGGCCTACTGACTTAAATTGTTGCTAACACCAAGAAGTTGCTTAATGTACACTTGAGGGTGTGAAGGCAGAACAGATGAATAGTCTCACAAATCTTATTTGCTCAGTTGGAAAAATGCAAAAATATTTGTTAAAAAAAAAAAAAAAGAAAAAAAAATCTGATTCCTGCTCACTGCCATTCAAATTTAAAAGTCAAATTAATATTCATCATTTCTGAGTGCATGATGGTTTTTACTGGGAGGCAGAAGGGGCAGATACAATCAGTAAACAAATGTACTTTCAAATCCACACAGAATTCAATACCTACCTAGCCACTCGTTGAATTTTTTTACTTCACTAGGAAGTCCCAGCTCAGTAAAATCACCAGCATGTATTAACACATCTCCATATGGCATTTGGATGGGATCAGTTCTTGAGTGAGTATCAGAAATACAGACAAATCGTGTATATCCTGGAGGTTTGGGAGCATCATGGGGCACCGGATCAACCCTGTAGGAAATGCACCATAACAAGGTTATAAAGTACTTGTGTACTTCTTAGTGTCTACTTTGCAATTCTAATACTATTTTTTTTACCTTTACAAAAGATTACAGACTTCTGGATCTGTCTGATGGAAGGGATTTATTAAAACAGACCTAACACTAATGGGAGGTGTAAAAATTCTTGATGTTCACATCACAACATTTTCAGTATTTGTTGGGTAGATGGATTAATTTAAAGAGATTAAGGAAAAGAGACTGAACTATGGCAGTAACTCTGAAACAAATACTTACAAATAAATCAAAGGCATTGCCAGTTTCAAAGGAGTAGTACTATCCCGTTTCATTGTTTAAATATGATTACACAGTACACAGGGAGAAGATCTATTTTAGATACGCAAATACATTTAAATGCATTTTTTTCTAATTATAACTTTTTTTTCTGCAAGTTATATAATGCCAGCAAATTTAATTAACACATTTTGGAGATACGTTTCAGTGTGCTAACGCAAAGATAAGAACTCTCCTGACAACAGCTGTAAACGGACGTTCAAGCCGGACTATTGTCAGGACAAATGTGGCAACTTTCTGGGCTTAATGAGACTAAATGCAATCAGATGCTGTGAGGGGTGAGGCTGCATTGTTCGGAGCCCAATCGCAGCATTCGAAACTGAGGAAAAGCTCTGACCCAGTTTGATGAGACTTATTTATGATTTAGAAGAGGAAAGCCGAGAACACCTCTCTGCTATATGAGGAGTACTTATTTTCAACTTGGTCTTTTTACCCTCAATCCATATTTTGTTACAATTACATAGAAGCAAATATATCTGTATGCAGCTACAGCCCATCTACTATTCCAGTTAGGGAATTCTGGTGGAATAAAATCAAAAAGCCAGAGATGCAAGAGTTATGTTTATGTCACTAGAAACCAGAGAGATATACAGAATTGTTACGAATTACTTTACTTTTAAAACATTTATTTTGAAAGGACAAATAAAATTAGCTTTGTTCACTGCTGCAGTATGTCATACATATTCCTATCCCTTGCTGGTCGTGCTTCAATTCAGGAGCTTACTTTTACATAATAAACTCAGACACAAAGTCAGAGATCCTTGCTGTTAATAATACCACCCCTGTTTACTGGGTAAATTTTCAAAAGGCATTTTATAGCTTGAAAGATGTAAGATCATAATCTTTAATCACACCATCTTTAAGTCATTCTATGAAATTTATAGGTGGGTAAACTGAGGTGGTTTTGACAACTGTGCAAGACCAGTGAGAGTGAGAAATAAATCTAACACACTCAAATCTTCTTAAATCTAGGAAAAGTTCTTAGCATTTTCCACAATATAACTATAAAAGTAGAGTATGAACAAATTCTTTTGTACCTGTCTTTCCTGTAGCTTTCTAGGAAGGAGAATGTTGGGTTTTCACAGCAGTAGCAGAGAAACGGCCTTTTAGTACAAGTACCTTGTGGTCGTCTGTCTGAGGTTCCCGTGTTTGAGCAGACAGGAACCACGTGTGCGGTAAGGGGTAACACCGGCCGGGACCAAACCATGCCCGAAGCGACACCCCCTGGAAGCGTGAAACCGGGCTGCCCCGGAGCGCAGGCCCTCGGGGCTGCAGGGGCCGAGACGGGGCACTGAGGGCGGGGGGTCGCAGCCCCCCGGTTTTGCAGGGGACCCCCACGGGGGTTCGCTCGGCGAGGCACGGGGTGCCTGAGGGGCAATGCCCCCGGTTCATGGGGCTCCCCGCAAAACGAACCGGGATGGGCGGGTAAGAACGACAAGGAGCTGACCCTGGTCATCACTGCAGCCGCTCCAGCTCAAAAGATTAAGCATCAGTTCAGTAAACAAATTTCTGACTGCTGCTTTCCTGGCCCAGCTCTTCCCAAAGCGAGTCACAGGTCACTAGTAAACCCGCTTTAAATCCTGTGTTCCACCCTGGCACAACAGCAGGACATGGACTGCTCTAAAGTACCACTGCGGGCTCCTCACGGGGGGCAGCCTTAAGCAGGTGCTTCTTCCCCTTCCGAAACCTTACGAAACCTTCCGAAGCCCAGCACAGCAGCGAGCTGGGTGTCGGGAAGCAGCATGCGTTTCACATGCTGCTCCTCTGAAGCTGAATGGAAGAAACAACAGACTTACCATGGCAACCCATGCAGCACATAATACACATGCTTTCTCTTATAGTTTGGATGGGGACGGGGAAGATGTGGACAGCATTCTCCTGGTTGCTGAGGTATGTGTAACTTTGAAATCCTGTGCAACGGGCCAGAGAATTTTCATGGGGAAAAAGGAATCAATATTAAAAAAAAAAAAGCCCTCCACAAATAAATGAGATGCAGATTTTTCACACTGAAGTGATATGCACACACTGAGGCCGTATATAGGTAAAAACATATGTCAGGTTTCACAAATGCATCAAAGTTGTATTACTGGAAATAATTTCTGAAGGCTCAATCCCCATATTCTTGTGTAACACATTCCCACAGCAGCTGTCACACCAACACCCAATGCACTGCTTGCAGCGTGAGCAGAGGAATAAAGATCTGCTGATTATTTTTGTGCAAATGCTTTTGTTTTTCTTTAAACCAGTATGAAAACTTGCAGATAAATTGAAAAGCAAGGTTAAAAAATATCTCAAAGCAAAAACGCTGCCAGAGGTTAGCTGATGCACTAGATTTCAGTGGTTTCACAAAGGAGCAAGGCAGGAACTTTCCAGAAATGGCTGATGGACTTGGAAACACTGGCAGAATTTCCCACCCTTCCTGTCAGTGGCAACCCGACCATATCACAAGTACAGGGATGACAGACTAAGACGGGGCTAGGAAGGGGCTGTCAGCATGTTACGGGTGCTAAAAAGTGAAGCAAGAAACATAAAACTGCCCAGAGGACCAAGGAAGAGCTGCAGGACTGAATTCAGAGGAACAGGAGCACAAACCCCCTCTGTGGTTGGTTTACTGTGAGTTCGGGTGTTAACAGGTCTCTGTGAAGTCTGTTGCTGATTGCTGCAGCATCACTAATCCAGGTATTCTGAACAACACACAAAGACGTGGCCAAGTCCTCACCGCCCTGAAGTCAACGACAAAACTGCACGGACTGAGCAGAGCTAAGATTTCACCCGTAACAATCATCTGAATAAAAGGTGCTTTTGTTACACTTTTTATGTCTACTTCTCCTTTCTTTGTTACTGTTCTATTCATTGGTAGGAAGCAAAAGCAATCCTGTTGGTATTCAGAAACATTATTTATAATTTCTGGACCAAGAGAAAGAGTAGGTCAGATTGTGGTAAATGTTTCAATTGATTTAGCTGGTTTTTCTCTTTGCACAAGCTTCTTCAATAGTATTAATCATTCATGAGAGACTGCTAAACTCTTCTAAGGAACCATTTTCTAAGGACAGATGATTTTCAACTACTTGCTTAGGTGCTGAACTTCTATCATGCAGTTGATTGTCTAAGCCCTCCAGTACTATGATTTGGTACTGGTTAGAAGTTTAAACAGCATCTTGTTGAGTACCAGGTGGGTACTAATAAATAACTTATTTTCAGCCCAGTACAAAACATTCAGCTTTTAAGATCAGTGAACAAATTCATTAGCGCCCAGGAACTGTCTGAATATTCACAAAGAATAGCTAAGCCTTGACAAATAAAGCAACCTGCATTTGGCATTCTCCTTTGCAAAAGTATTTCTGAACCCACATTTGTTTGTTTGTACTTTTGCTACCATTTGCCAGCTCTATAAACAAAAGATGTTTCCCAGCGCTAACACTCAATTCATTTTACTGTTTGCATTTCAGCAGTACCTAAAATACCTCAACACAGACCATAAGCTAATACACTGCCCCCAAAAACTGAGTGCTTGCTCACCCCCCTGGTATCTATGTTAGTCTTCAGATTTTTGTAATATATTATCTAATTTATGCCAAAGAATGTACATAAGCATTCATTAAACAGACACATAGCATTCAATGAGTCTAACTGCCGAGTTTTTTAACTGCAGAAATCAGGGCCTGTGTTTGTAAATTAATAGATCATATTAAACACCAAAAATGTGAATGAGGTGATCATTTATTCAGTCTTCCTAAAGGAAAAAAAGTTTCCCCTAAAAAAATGAAAAACAGCCTTCCAATCTGAAGATAAGGCTGCTTCTCTCTTTAATAAACACAATAAAATGGTTGAGACATTTTTATTCCCTATAAAAATATTTTACAGTAGAATTTTATACTTAATTTATTTGTAATAGCTTTACTGTTTTGCTCTTCCTTCTGGCTTTAAACTTTATGGCAGGTTTCATTTTGTAATTATAATTCTCCACTTTACATTACAAGTAAATCATTTAGAGTAGTTCATTTTACTGATGTTGTCATTATATAAGAAGTCAGAAACAAACACATTATTTTAATTACTCTTTAAGCACTTGGCATCTTCGGCACATCAGTATGAACGTAAGTTGTCGGATGGGTACCCACACTATTTTATTTATTGATGTGATTCTTCCCTTGAATGCAGCTGCAATATTAGAGCTAACCAAACAGTATGTGTGTTGTACAGATACAGGCTTGGTATTTTCAGCAGCTATTTACATCAATAAGCAAGAGCACAATGCAAACAAACATTATGAAGATTGCAGAAAGTATCATCCTCCTAGCATCTCTTATTTTATTACCACTGCTTGTTGTTTATTTCTCTTATTATGCCAGGATTATGTGGAAAAGTTACGCCAGTGGAGTGATCTTTCTCCCACCCTTTAACAAAGTACTTACACCTTCCAAATGGCCTGATTTTGTATCATTATAGTAATTATTATTACTAGAAAGGCAGCAAAACAGAGTTCTTTGAATTCTTTCTGACTGGTCCATCAGACAGTAACAATTCAGAAGGCTGTGCTAGAGCAATAACAAAACTAACACTTACATTTGCACATGTGGGGGCTGAAATCGTCCCTGGTTGATGTTGTAGAAGGTGAAAGCCTGGGTGGGGTTGGAGCTGTACTCATCCACCTCGATGATGAGCCGGCTGTGCTGGTGCCTCCGCGCTGCCATGATGTGTGACTGGGCGAAGGCCATCGTGCACCGGGGCGCGGGGCGGCCTCAGGCGACCATGGCTGCTAGCTGCCCGCGTCCACGGGGGGACACCAGGGCATCTCCTCACCCGCCCAGCACGCGCCCTTCGACAAACCTAGAAGCAGATGGAGGAGACGGAGTGTAAGTGTTGGACGGTCCGGAATTGGCCGTACTGAGTAGGAGGTGAGGAGGAAGGGGGGACATGGAGGGACGAGGATGCACCGCCCGGAACTCAGCACAAACCTCCGACTCACCTCTGGCCGGGGGCGGGAAGAAGGGAGTGCAAGTAAACTTTCTTTAGAAGCACAGGGGCAACTTGCTCAAATATTTCAGACATTTAATACACATCTAAAAGACAAGGCAGTCATTCAGAATGGCACGTCAAACAATAATGTTTCTTCCAACACAATTATTTACTGTCTTTTATTGCACTGCTGAATGTTTATTCCCCATCCTCCTTCAGAAAAACCCCACCAAACCTGAAACCCAGCACAGGGCTGTGCACGGCTAAAACGGGAGTTAATTAAACAAGGATCAGTTTAAGCAATGCATCAGAAAGTCTGCGCCACTGATCGCCGGGAAGCATTGCAAGTCGTTGTTCTTTACATCCCGAGGAAGAGAGCAAACGCCCCGTGGGCACTTGCCCCTGGTTTCACAGCATCCCTGCAGGAACCCCTGACCCAGAGGGAGGGCTCCCCCCTCAAACACATCTTCCTCTGTCAGCACCTGCCCAACAGTCTGCACGGACTGGAAAAGGAACGGATTCAAAGGCTAACACACAGTTAAATGTTATTAAATATTTAAAAAAAAAAGTAAAATCCATACAGGCTTTATGTTTGGGAATACATTTTTCCCTGAAGATTATGCAAGTCTAGAACAGCAGCACGGAAAATGGGTAAAGGAACCGCAAAGTGAAACCAACTGGAATGCAGATAGTATCCCCTAGAAACAGCAGAAAGTAATTTAAATGTGAATTTTACTTTTATTTCCCAGTTTTAATAAAAAATGGATTATAAGCTATAAAGGTGGGTATTTTTACAGTATAATTTTGCATCCTTTTTGAAAGTTGTCTGTCTTAAATATTTACTTTCATGCAAGCGAGAGCTCTTTTCTTCTAGGGAATACAAGTAATCTGCTTCAGAAGATGTATTTCATGAAAAGCCCTGCTAGAATGCAGCAATCCACTTAATACGTGCAGCTTCTGGAAAGCAGGACTGCAAGTATTTTCTGTGACCTTGGTGATGTGCCTCCCGCCATTCTGAAGGGGCCACTGCGGGAGTGATGGATGAGGGAGGTCTCCGCAGTCACTCAGATTTTTAAAGCTATTTGCAGGTACTTAGGTCCAATTCAGTTCTAGTGGCAGTCAAGCACCTAAGCATCTTTTAAAATCTGGGCTTCAGTCCTTTGCTTAACTACTACAGATGTTAAGTGCTCCAAGAAGTGGTGGTGTATTTTTGTTTTGGGAAATCTTGTTCTTAGGAAACCGAAATGAGAGCTTCAGCTCAGTTTTGTTACTTGCTGAATGGCTGTAAAATGATGACAACTTGCTGTCACTAACAACCCGCAGGAAAACAGTCTGAGAATAAAAGCGCAGATTCCTTCATGCCTTCCCCTAGAATTGAGTGGTAAGAAAACGGTAGAATAACAACAAAGAAAATTTTGGATTTTAAAGGCTCTCAGATGCCGCGTTCAGGCTAGGAACAAGCAGCAGCACAAAGAAACGTGCCAGAGCAGGGGGAGAGAGGGAGGCACGATCCTTGTAAGAATAATCAAGTACAAATTGCTGCATTTAGGAAATAAGGAATTATGACGGCAGATGTGAAGAACCCTCCCCGAGGAGCTTCCTGTATTAAGTGATGCATTTGTAAAGAAGTTTCAATAGGCAAGGTCAGAGATTTTATAGGGGGCAAACTGTTCTAAGTGCACCTACTTCTGTTCAAAAGAAACTATTAGAACTGGTGACCTCTAGAAATATTCTCCTGTAAGATTATTAATTTATGATTCCACAGCTCTACGTAAGGCTTTCAAACCACCTGGAAAACAGAGCCTTTGTTTTATAATTCAGGGATTGCGCCCACTTTACACGCAACCAAGCTGCAGTTACAAAGGAGATAAGGCATCGCCTCAGGGACCTAGAATCTCCCTTTGGCCTCAGTAAATTCTCAGCAGCTGAGGAAACAGCTTCCACCACCTCCTCTTTGGGTCCTGTCTTTTATGACTTCTCTCAAGTTATACATCAAACCTGCTGCCGAAGCAGCAGATGCATGCAGGTACCCCGTACCCGCCCCGGAGCGCTGCCTCCTCTTCCCGGGTAAGGGGAAGACGGCACTTACCCACACCAACTCGCTCAAAAGAACAAATCTGTTTGCAAACAGAAAGCAACCACAGCCAGCACACCGCTGATACACCCTTTAGTGCTGAAGAGTCCTCTTAAGCAGGGAATCAATCCTTGCACATGAGAGTGTGTGAATCACACCATTAGGCCAGCTTGAGAGGATGCTAGTCACAGACATTCGGCAAGAAGTTCACCACATAAACATGCAGAAAACGGGAAGACAACATATTTCACTTGAGGTAAGAAAAAAAAAGGAGGGGGGGGGGGGAATTAAAAAATATGCCAAAGCGCTGCTAAGCCTTCTGCCAAATGACAGTCACCCAACGTCAACCCTGGACACATAAAAAGCATCCAGGACTGGAAAAGAAGGAGCCAGATCCTGCAATACAAATAACTAGCAATCATATGAATAGCCTGTGCTAAACGAAAGTCAGATATGTAACACACATAATCAGTAAGCATAATTCAATAGCAGAGCTTAATCCAAGCTCATTTCAGAAACATACACAGATGTCTTTGAACCTTACCTTTCAGTCTACGGCTTTCTTCGTGCATAAGTGGTTGGCTGACTACTAACATTCTTGGTGTTCGACAGAACAAGCTGTCTCTTTCCAGCTTGACTGATAACCAGACTGACACCCATTACTCCCCTCTTTCTGTTTCCATTTCCAACAGTCCCCCAAATTGCAACTTTATCTTTAATATTCTGAAATTTCTTCCTTTCCCAAACCAGAGTATAAAATGCAGCAGGGAAATAATTATCTGCTTCTATAGCATGCAAGTTTTAAAATTATATGCCCAGCATTACCAACACAGCATTAAGACTCAAATCCCCACAGCAACAACATGCTAACCATCCTCTTCCCCCAGACTTATGGAGCTGCGGGATGTCTGCCAGGGAAAAACAGAGAAATGTAAAAAGGACTGCAAGAACATGAATACTAAAATAAATATCACAAACCTGGCTGTTAGAATCACAGACTGAGAAAAAGCTATTAAATCAGCTAAGCCATCTTCTCACTGATGGCAGGAATGTTCTCCATACATTATTTCCCTGCTGCCTCCTCCAGCATGTGTTCACGTGTTGAGAGAGCGGGGACCCCGAGCCCGCTCCAGAGCGGACCCTGCTCAGCAGGCCACACGCTCCAGCCCTGCAACGCTTCCCGAGGGATCACTGACCTGGGCAGGTGCTTGAACCCAGATGTATAGTTGTCTTTGGATGACACCCTCAAATAAATCTATGTATTAATTTTTTTATCTTTTTTTTTTTTTACTTTTGCAGCCTGAAATTTCTGGTATTTTCATCTCACAGCCTTCCTGTATAGCTGGCATAATTATTTCCCTCTTTTACATGAATTTTCCAGCCTTTTCATGCATCCTATTTCTTTCTCCACTTCAAGCCAACATTTTATTTTAATCTCACTTCTTCACTCACAGATTGTGCTTTATTCTGTGCTCATCCTTCAATTCACTCTCGTGTCCAGCGTCTCTCGCCGTATCTCATTCCACCGTCTCCACTGTTCCCCCCATCATCTTTGTCTCAAGCCTAAAAACAAGACTAAGACTTCTTGAAAATCATTCCAGCAACACACAGTATGAATCTGAACTTGAAAACACCATGGCTCAAGCAGACGTCACTGAAACAATAATTAGAAACCAATATAAAATACTGATGATACTGATAATAAAAGAAGTTATAAATGAAGAAAGGAAACTGTGAAGGGAGTTATCTGTTGAGCGATGAACTTCACTAGGTTACAAAAAACCTGGAGGTCAAGAAGCACCACACGTCTGTAGCGTACACTGGCAGGAGCTGAAGAGGGCCAGCCGCCAGATTCTGCACTAAGAACAGTGAGATAACAGGGAGAAAGACGAGGACGCTGGGACTCTCGGCAGTACCAAGATCAGTGGCAAAGAAGCAGCTCCAGAAAACGTGTTAGTTTTGTACGGAGAGTCTGACAAGCTGGGATTTGGGGAGGCAATGAAGAAACAAAAAACAAACCAAAAAAAGGCATTTTCCTGCAGCTACAAAACATCAAAGCTGTATTTTTTCAGGGAAAGCCAGTAAGAAAATAGCAGCAAAATACCTTAAAGAAGCATGGGAAAGTTTGCGACAGACCGCACAGTGACACGCTTGCTCTTGTGCAGACCCTGGGCACTGTTAACCACAAACCCTCCCAAGAGCTTCATCAAGGGTTCGGGTCTTCCCCTATCGTGCTCTGCAGTGCTCTGTCAGGTCATCCTGTACGCAGAGCAGCAGACCCTTGATTTAAACTCAAAAATGCACCCCAGAGCATTCTGCAGCAACGGCCCCAATGTCACAGTAACAATCCCCTAACTACTAGTGACTGGCTCCACTATCATAAATTACTGGGTTTGTTTAGCCCCCCCGAAAGCTTGCTATAGACCCGTAAATGAACATACTGGAACCAGTAAAGCAATCAGTTACTATGAGAGACAGGATGAAAATGCTAAAGGTTTTTTGCTGTTTAAAATACCAATTCCAATCCATGGAATTAGTCTGCTAGCTTCAGTTCTGCTATTGGGAAATGAATAATAATCCTAAAAAGGCATTATTTTGAGGGAAAGGATGAGTCGGGCAAATCACTCTGCAGATGAAAGCTTTTCCAAAGGGATACACTCTCCTTTTCCTCCTCTCCATTTTCTGAAACGAATGCAAGTCCTGGCAAACCCAAAGCACGGAGCCTGCCCGCAGCGGCTGGTCGGGGCTCGGGGCACACAGGACTCCCAGGCCAAGGCACCGAGACACCTGGAGGTTTTAAGGGCCATCATGACTATGTCCACTGATGGAAACATCAGGCTTTCTAAATGAATACGACTTGTTGTAGACAAACATTTCTCACTGCATTTAAAGAAATAAACAAGCAAGACCCCAACATCCTGAAGGGAAACACACACCCATAAGCCCTTTTCCCAAAGCAAAGGCTTTATGTACCCGCAATTTGTGTCAAAAACTCAACAGCAGCGTTAAAAACCGAACAGGCTCCTCAAGGGTATCTGAACTACCGTCTCACAACCTGTGGTGCTATTTCAGGTGTTCACTACCCTCACAAACTGCCTAGAGCTCCTCGTGGCCAACAGAGTCACCTAGAAAGCCCGCTGGGCACCCAAGCCCACTGCAGCTGGGGAAGAGCTGGGGAAGAGCCCTGCTCTCCTGGAACCCAGCTGGGCGGTGGCGACACACGGCAGGGACAGCCTGCCCGGGCAGGAGCACCCCCTGGAGCCCACCTGCCGGGGCAGGAGCAGCCCCCCGAGCCCACCTGCCGGGGCAGGAGCAGCCCCCCGAGCCCACCTGCCCCAGGCCTCCACCGCGGGGACCACCGCCACACATCCATGCAGGCCAAGAAATCCCCAGGTTTAATCAGCAAATAAATGTATGAACAAGGGTGGGGTCTGTAACCCAGATTTCCCTCCCCGAAGAAGACGAAACGCGCTCCCTGATCCATTCTGCGAGCACGGCGAGACGCTCCACCCGCTGCTCCACCCGCTGCTTGGGGTGACAGGGGGGTATCATGGGGCAAGTCTGACAAGTTCTCTTCAGGTCAAAAATGGGGATAGAACCTTCACAAATGCCTTTTACCGAGGCTTTTACCGTGGATTTCACAATCCTCACCTGGTAGCTAGAGCACATCTGCTCCACTATGGTATTTTCAAAAACTTTTGCTTGCGGGTGTATCTTTAACTGAAAGAGGCATTAAGCACCCCATTTTTCACTCTCTGCTCTCTTCAGTGGCTTCTGCTGAAAGAAGTTACACCAAGCCCAGGATTTATTAAGGCGACTCTTTGGATGGTCCTTGTTAAAACACGTCTGAGACGGTTTTCTGTGCCAGCAAATCTGAATTTGCTGGTGTCAGTCAAATAATACTCATTTGGGTGTCCATATCTTCTCCCAGGGAGTCAGAGCTATTCCCACCCACATCACCAAACCAGGGGACCCGATTCTGAGTCACTCGTATGCCTCAAAGCCCTACTGACTTGAATGAGAAGAAAGGCAGGAGATCTGTCCTCTTCCATTTAGCATCTCCCGTTTCACCCACCAACGAAGCGGTCAGTGCCTCACCCTCTGTATCACCTGTTAGCGGCAGGACTACGGGCACCGACAGCGCTGGTTTGCAACATGGAAAAAATTCAGTGACTTAAGACCTCTTATCTCTCTGTAATTACAATTACCTTAACCTGCATTAGAAAACAAACAAACAAAATCCCACCATGCTACATCATGGTTCTCCTTTGCTGACTGCAATCACCTGTCAAATACGGTATGACAAAATTCTTCACTGAAATTATTTTCTTCAAATTAGTTTTCTTCCATTGGTCTCAAACACAAATATCATACATGTTTCTCTCATTATTTATAAAGAACATTAACACACTTAGCTTTAACAGTCATGAAGAGATTATACAGACAGAGCAAGTAGGAAACGAGATAAACTGTCTTTTCGAACTATGCCCTAACAACCACTTCTGTGGGGTTTCCTCCAAAAATACACTGCACCTACTACCCGCCAAAGTTCTGACCAGGCATCCAGAAGAAGAGATAGATGAATGAGTTCAGAAAACACAAAAAAAATGCACATTTACTTATTAAATCTAATTCTGTATTTATTTAAAGCAGTTACCACTTAGAAACCTTCTTAGCTAGTTTTATTTTGAATGATGATTGTATGATTTTAAATTACTTTTTCTTATTTCCCTACCTAGGTTCCCAAAACTACAGTAGCTGAATATTCTATTTATGAAGATTTAATTTTATTTTGGCTCATCAGCAGTATCATTTTCTGAATCAAATTCTCATCCATATAAATAACTGTTGATTTATTCCATTTAAAAAATAAACACAACCTAATAATATTGCTTTGTTTTCACCTTAAACCTCCACTTTACAATATATTTTAAACACTGCAGTACTCCCAAGATTTACAAATAGATTGGACATTTGTCAAGGCTAAATGCATTACTGCAATCCTACATACGATCTTGCCTGAATGTATAAAACATTATCATGTTTGGATAAAATATTTAAATGGGTACATTTTTCTTAAGTAAAGCCAAATCTTTTCCCTGAAAAATATACTGTTTTGGCTCAGTGTTGCCTGTATTTATCCCAAAATACCTGCAGAGGTAGCTAATCTATTTAAGTAATTACCTCTAGGGAAAGAAATTTTAAATAAATATCTAAAAGCCACAAAACCCATTCCTCACTCTTAAAAAATTGCCTTCATCTCTGGCAGTATTTCAAAAGCTACTACGTTACTGAAAATCATGAGTATACATTCATAAAAGACAAATTACAAGTCCCAAAATGATAATACTCATTCTAGGGAAAAATAGCTAAAAATACGGGTTACATGGGAAAATTATCAAGAATGGACATTCCAACAGGCATAAATTAGGGTTGTGGGGATTTGATTCTACATCTCAGCCTGCAATTTGGGCATGTCATCTCCCAAAATATTATTTACTGAGAAGACAACTATAGAAGTACTAAAACATTACAGATTTAAGAAACAGTTCGGTTTAATTTTAAACCGGAGACTGTTTTTTTCCTTCAGCCTTTCGTGACGTGGCCTCACACTCATTGCCAGCCTTCATCTGTACAAGCCCCGCTGGGTTGAGCCCCAGTTCCTGCAGCACATCCTTTATCCAAACGGATTTGAATGGAAACGGTGTATAAACTGGAGTTTGATCGCTCACGCGTATCTGAAGGCAGAATACAGCCCATCTGGTGTAGCACGTGTGCTCGACCCCAGAATCCCCGGAGAACGTGTCAAAGCCCGCGGCCGAGCAGCGAGCTCTGGGAGCAGAGGGCAGGAGCGGTCCCCCCGCCAGCGCTGGCCCCCAGCAGAGGAGCGGGGTGGCTCAGGGCAGAGGTGCCTGGCACGGGGCAGCCCTGGATCCCAGCACCACCCCTGCCCCGAGCTCAGCACCAACACACTGCTGGGAGGACAGGCCACAGGGTCTTCCCCTCCCCGGCAGCAGCACCTCTGGCTCTGGATGCATTTCCATGACCAATATTCTCGTCCGATTTCAGAAGGAAATCTAACACTAACAGCTCTTGAGAGGTTGCTGATCTCTATGTCAATACACAAGAATGGAAAATTGAAGTGGCCAATCTATTCCTGCAGTTCCAGATGAATGAAATGCCAGAGTACCAGCACACAAATATATGTAAGGTGAAATGTGGAACACAGCTCACATCTAAATATGTTTATAGTGATACTACTTCTGAGATCAGTCTATCTTTTTCTATTAAAGCCTGGAGCTAAATTATAAAATTAATCAAACAAATCCTTAACAGCTACAGTTTTTTCTCTTGGACACAAAACTTTGAAGTATATTGGTTTTGTTGTTTCCACTTTTCACTCATTTAGCTGCATCCACCTCCCCAAAATTCTTCATGTCACCCAATTAACATTCAGGGAGGAGTCACTGGGTTTGTTCTGTTTATTTTTCCAGGTATCCTCCCCAGGTCTGATAGAAGGAAAAAGTACTCAACAGTTGTTTAAGGGCTGCTTACTCCTCCTACCCATAAAGTCATGTCCACAAAGAGCCCCCCTACGTGGTTCACGTGAATCTGAAACAAAGGCAACTAAACCCTTCCCTGCAAAGAAAAAAAGAGAGAGGCAAGACAGTATGGGGGAAGTCCCAGACACACAGTCCTGAGGGGGAGCATTTCGGGTCAAACACCTCTGGATACTCTCCAGACCTCACATGGATCTTACTGATGAGCCAAGCATCCAGCCCCACGGTGCTTTTCTCACACAGGGATGCTTCGCATCACTGCTCTCCCTGAAGCTGAAGGGGCTGCCCAGGAAAGAAGGAAGATTCGGGAGAAAAGCTCCTCTGCGAGTGCACTCAGGGTACCCCGTGGCAGCTGGGGCAGCCCGGGTGGCCGCCGTCGCCCAGGCTGTGCCGGGTATCGCTGGGCACGGCGGGGCTGGCTGCCCCCAGCTGGGGCTCCGAGCCGCAGCACCAAACATCCGCGCATTCGCTGGCTGCCGGCTTGAAAAACTTGCCTGAGAATTTTCTTTGGACTGACTACAAATTTTCATGTGACGCAAAAGATGCTAAAACAGTTTAGGGGTGAAAAGTAAAAGGACATCAAAATGAAAAAAAAGAGGAAAATATCAAAGTAGTGAAATGTACTCACTATACATTTTTGGATTTTCTCTTCCCTTCTCTCTTACCAGATCAACATGGTGAAACCAGAACATTCTTCTGGTGTTGCCAAATCTGAAGTTTCTACTGCAGCCTGCTGAAGCTGGTATTTTTTTGTTTGACTTCTTGTTCAAGGTACGAGATTGCTAACTGCTGGCAGTAGCCGAGTTTTAGTCCATCCTAGCTGCACTAGGCAAGGTACCTTGAGCTTTTACCAAAAACTACTCGTACTGGGGACAAAGCGTTGAGGGGCAAAACTGAGACATGCCTCAGAACACAATACAGTAAAGGTGAGTTCTGAGTAAGAAGTCTTCTGCTTTTCTACCAAAGAACCAGAAGAAAGGCTATCCCGCAGAGTCGAAATAACCCTGGTATTACTGTGCACTAGGTGTCCACAGACCAAACTATGCCAGGCACTGTACAGCCATCCAGTAACAGAGAGTCTCTGCCCCAAACAGCTTACAGTCTCCAGAAACTCAACAAAGGACACGGGAGAAAAATAATATAGCAATGCAGAGAAATGATCAGTGCAACGTTCCTTTCATTTTTTTTTAAAGAGAAGGAAAAAATAAGCAAGATTGTCTTTTGTGACACTAAAAGCAGAGAGAAGATGGGCTACGGTAGTGAAAAGAAGAAAAAGGTGTTGAGAAATCAAGTGGCATGCCGGATGTTTGAGCCACAGGGCACGTTAAGCAGAGTGATGCGACCGGGAGAGCTGGCAAAAAGGGAGCCTGAGCAAAACAGCCAATTAGGAAAAGGCAGAGAAAAAACAGTCAAAAATATCAGTAACCATCAGTCTCCTTCGTACACTGCATCTACAGCTGCTCTGCTGCCTTCAGTCTTTGGCTGAATGGCAGGACCCTCACCTGCCGTAAGAGAAGCTGGACTGGCAGAGGAACTTAATTTAAAAGGTCGAGAGGACATGCCACATAGAAAACAGCTTTCCAAAAAGTGGTACATGCTAAACAGCAATCTCGGGTTTAGCAGAAATGTATCAATTAAAAATCTGTAACAAGTAAGGGCAAATACTTGCAACTGAAATGCATTACACATATGTATTACACCTCTGAATCTGAGTAAAAGAGACGACGAGTCCTTATTACACTAATATTAGCGTGGCTCTCCGCAGTCACACACAATACAGCACATTTAAATGACATTACGAACCCAATCTTACTCCCGTGGTAAATAATGGCATTTTAAATAGTGACTGAATGGAAAATGCCGAGCATTTTCTATTTAGGTTAGTGTAATGAATCCCAAATCAGTTACGACTGCAAGTTACTACATACGCATCGTGACGGTTATCTGTTAATCCTAACACAATTTCCACCGTCTTATCACATCACCGCAAAGCTGTCACACTTGGTGGTGGTTTCAGCAATGAGGTCAAGCAGCGAGCCGTCCCAGGGGATGAACTGCTCTCCCCTCCAGAGGTGGCCACTGCAGAAGCAGGTGAACAGCCTTTCCCAGACCAGCTCTGCTCCTCTGGGCACCGGATCTCACAGCCAGCCGGCACCCTGCAGCCCTGCCCGAGAGTTACATCCACGTGCTACGGCATTTGTAGTAAGATCGGCCTGAAGAGATGGCTTTCCAGGAGGAAGTCAAAGGGTAACAGTCCAGTGACCCTGAAGGCCTCTCTTACATTAATAACCCTGCTTGTATTTTGAAGCATAACCTAGAATGTCCAGAATTTAAACAGAAGCACTTATTTTAGGTTAGAAATGACAATTAGAGGCCACTTTGCTCTCAGACACCCTCACACGACCCAACTGACCTATGGACGATGATCACAGAAGCCAAACTGGCGCGTGACCCAGAACACCCAAGTTAGTCTCCAGCACTACGCTCAGTCTTACCCTGAGAGCTCAGAGGAATATTCTAATGTATCTTAATGGAACAGAACATGGGAAAAGGCTCTTCCTTCCCATTGCCTCACACATCCTCTCCCGGTTCTTCAAAACAAGGTTCAGCAAGAATCCAATGGACTGCACTGACTTATTTTTACTATGTTTGTTAATCACTTGAAACCAATTTTCATGGACAAAAAAATATTAAAATTCCCAATCATAAACACACTTTTTAAATATACTATTTGATATGGCTTCCATATGTCTGAAAAAAAGAAAGTGCCTAGATAATTGACTAAGCAGTTACCTGCTTTCAGGGGATTTGAGTCTCCTTCCTTGTAATTCAGTGGCAGAACTCTAGCTGACTTAAAAACCAGTAACCTTTTTCCACACCTCTACATGTTCTACCATAGAGAAGAGTCCACTCCTTCAGGCAAGGAGGACTGCACCTGAGGCAGCAGATCTGATCGTATTTGGTTCCGAAAAGGACATCATGCATTTTTTCCTAATTCCGTATAATAAATTCAACTCAATAAATATGATCACAAACCACACTCCATTCTATGAACCATTAATTTAAGCAGCAGAAACATCAATGTCAGAGTTGGCTCCGTATGCCAAATCAGAACTCCAGCCCGCTCCGCATTCCTGCTGACAGCCCCCGTAACGAGCACACAGCATTAAATAAAAACCATGACCTGTTTAAACAAAGATCAGAGCGCCAGCTTTAGCTTTGCATTCTCTCGTGTTTGTTGTTTGGCATCACAAACTAACACCAAAACAAGAATCTTATTCATAGCTGCCCGGTAGGTTTTCGTACATGGCACGAGGGGCTTGTTCTCGTCCACCAAGAAGATTTGTGTATCTTTAAAATGGGCATTTTTCTTCACAGGAACATGTACAGGTATTCTCAGCGGTTACTCTGCTTTGAATTAGACCGAAGGAAAGCAGGGAGAGAAGAGATAGAGGGAACAGTGTACAAGCAAGAAATGTTAAGATTCTCTTGTCTCAGACAGCTTGAGACAATGAAACAAGCAGGAAGAGCCAAGCTAGAACTGTTTAAACACACCGTTAAAATTTCAGGGGTAATAATTAGTATCAATCCATGTGTGTATCATACATGGGACAGGCATAACACTTCCCCATTTCAAAAAGAATCCATCTGTAAAACAGAAATTCCCCCCATCTGTGCGGTACACCACCAGAAAGCTGGCAGCGCCGGGCACGATGAGGCTGTCCCCAGGACCGGGCGATGCTCCCGGCCGGGTCTCCTCGGCACACGCTCCTGCTCGGGGCTCGGACCGCAGGCACGCACGGGTGAGATGTACTCTCGTATTTTAAACATTTACTGATGTTCTTCTGAAAAACCGAGAGTTCAGTCCATCGGGAGCCGCTCACAAAGTTTAACCACCTCGCCTAGTTCCCCGTGTCCCCAGAGGAGCCGAGCCCCGGTCCCTGCCGCACAGCGCCCGGGACCTGCCTCTCCCGCCTGCCGGGGTACCAGAAATCCTCACCCGCGGATCCTCCGCAAACGCGGCGGGTCGGGCAAAGCCC
>NW_020799092.1:28532820-28552387 GCF_003259725.1 Athene cunicularia
CGGAGCCTGCCGCAGGCCGCCGCCGAGCCCCGTTACCCGGGAAGTTCGCGTCTGGGCCCCTCAGCGATTCGACAGCACAAACGGGCTCGACAAATTTTTGATCAGCCTGATGGTTGGGGCCTATTAGAAGCTGCGGAACATGCTCACAATCGACTCGCGTATTCAGATGCGTGAATACAAGCTTAGAAAAGTAATTACAGGCACCTTTTTTCGGAAATCTTGAGGCTGTGTAGTTTCCCCATGGGAGATATGAGTAATAAATTCCCACCAAAAAAAGAAAAAAGAAGCAAATCTGCTAAGCATTGTTCTTAGGGTTTTTTTTTTTTCTTTAGTATTAAAGATTGTTGATTAAATGTTCCAGGTAGGGTGAGGGTGGTTGAATGCAGATCCTTCATTTTAACTCTTGTTTAAAAGAACATGCAGAAAAACTTGATCTTAGTAATTTAGATCTTCTTCTCACTTTTTCAATTTTAGTTACCTTTCTTAAGAGAAACTGAGCTTTCCTTTTGCGGTGAACATGTAAACGTAAATTTGCAGCTGATCAGTATTACCAAATCCGGCTGCTTTGATTCTTCAGCTAAGAGGTGACCTTGTATTCTATACACATTGAACTAGTCTAGTTTAGCTTTAACATCCTTTATCCAGAACATTAATTTCTCACCCATTATAACTGTTACAAAATAGTGAATGGTACTTTACATTTTTAGCTCCTTATTTATGATTTGCGTCAAGTTCTGTTTGTATGAAAACTGACTTTCAGCCAAAATTTACATGAAGTCATTTTAAATTGTTCATTAAGATTACCTTAAATGTGCTTGATGGATTTCAAAAGCCATGCTTGCATTGTAAAATATTTTATGAAACAACTGAAATAATGCCCTGTAGAATGGGAATTAAAGCAGAAGCTTCTGGTAGCCATGTCCTTCCCAATCTTTAGAGCAAGTAGATCTTACCCTGTCAGACTTGGGTTTAGCTCTAGATTGACAGAGGAAAATAGGCAGGCTTTCTGCTCTTAGGCTGATTTTTTCAGCTTTGAGTTAAATAGTTCTTAACTGAACTACTCGAATGGATTGAAACAAAGACGACACTGGCCCTGCCTGCAGAGGAGACTGCAGCTCTCAGAGCTGGCTTTCCTGCATCACTTGCATCCTGCTCCATCTGCTTGGCCAGGGGCTCCAGGCAGTTCAGTGGCGTCACCTCCAGAACTTCAGCACCAAACATCGTTTTTGATTGACTCTCTTAGCTCACATCAGTACACGACAGCAAGTATAAAATCCAAGTTAGCTGCGATGTCAAGTACAAACTGAAGAGATGCAGATAAAATATCAACAAAACATTTCTTTTTTTTTTTTTTTTTTAAATTTTTTTTTTTTTTTTTTTTTTAAATAATGAACTTTGGGAGAAAATATTATGGAATAATGTTGTCCGGTTAGGACAGTACTTGTAATGGGATTTTGATCAAATGCTTGGGATGATGAAGCAGTTAGCTAACTTCCATAGTTCGCCTGGGTTGTACAAAGAGATTGTTACTTTAAGGTGGAAGAGCTTACAGATCTTATTTTTTGCATTCGTTTTGATGGCAGAAAGGGTTCAGTGTGAACCTTCACTGACACAGCAATGGACAAAAATTAATTTCAGGTGATAGGGGAAAAAATGATCCCCTTATTTAAAATGAGAGGTAATCTGGCAAATGAAGTTCAGGAGACCACTGGGGAAGGCAGAAATGAATAATAAATATCATCCTGTGTAACAGCACATCACTCTGTTTCTGCTGAATTTTTGACTGTAATTTGGGTTTCCGCTTGTTGCCAACTGTGTATGTGTCGTTTAATTTAAATCTGTACTTCAAACCTACCCATTGAGTGAACAGATCTAGTCTACTTTAGGGGTTTTTAGGATTCTCGAGCCGCTTGATTTTTACAGATAAGAGTTGGTGCAGACCTGTCAGCGCTGTGTCGCTGCAGAGGAGGAACAGTAGGCCACTGCTGAGTGAAGGCCTCGAGCTCTAAAATCTGCAATCCATCCTCCCTGGCGCTGCCCGTTTCCCATCCTCTGTGCTTCTCTGACATGTCCAGCTCTGCACATGCACTGCAGATCTGGTCTGTGCACGACTCGGACGGTACTTCCTAAACTGACCGGGCTCCTGTGGTACTTCCCTGAAGGCTCAGATGTCATGCGTGTCTGCAGGTAACAGCTGATCGGCACGCTCAGTGTGCTCTCAGCCAGGACACAGAGCCTGCAAGTCACCCTTAGTGTACGTGAGCTCTGATGCGTTGCTGCGTGTTCATAAAACCTGGGCAAATACAGAAAAACATCAGGTTGTGCCCGAGCATACTTAGTGCAGGGAGAGAATGACGTAGGTAGGGAGCCTCGTCCGTAACGTACCTTTACCTCCTCGTTGTCCGGAACGGAGAGACCCGTTGCTTGGGCAGTGGAACTCCACTGCTAACATAGAAGATGGGTTACAGGGTTTTTACCCTAAATTTTACATCTTTTCCATAGAAATTTAGAACAGGGTCTGATGAATGACTTGACTTTTTTTTCCCATTGTCATTTCTTCAGTGGAGAGGAGTTCTCTAACATCCACTATACTTTTAATCCAATAAATACATAGCTGGCTCTTAATGCTAAACATACCAAATCAGTCTCACATAGTTTTCCAGTAAACCTCAGTGATCTCCTTTCAGCTTTGGTGAGGTGTTCCCTCCTAAAAAAACTCCTCATAAAACACAGAACTGGGATACTCTGCCTGTGGGGGAAAGCCCGCAGCCACGTAGCGATGTGTCTGTTCAACAGCGTGAAAGAGAAATTCCCTGTTCACAGTCCTGCATAGTCAACATTACCTGCTGGTAAACTTCACATTGATGGAGTTGCTTACCATTGTGATTAAAAGCCTTTCTCACATTATGTTGTGCTGGACAAAAGAGGAGAGACAAAAGTCTCACAATTGCTTTCATACCGAGCAAACAGTTGTGGATTGTCCAATTGTACAGGCTGTTCTTGTTCTTAAAACTACAGTCTAGCAATACTATAGATATCATTGGGCCTTTTAATTTGCCCATCACCAGCCAAATGAAAAGCCAATGTCTGGAATCCCAAAGCACAATTATGTGGCTTCTGAAACCGAGTAGGTATATCCAGCAGCTAAGGAAAAATGACAGAACAGAACCTCAGGCAAGCCAGCATTGTTTCATCCCGAAGATGCCAATAATGGCTTTGGAATTATATTCAGCTTTTAATTAAGACAAATGAGAAATGTCACAAATCATTCGTTGTACAGGTCACAGTGAAACCACGCAACTACTGTAGGATTTCTCCTCCTTAAACACTGATGTAGTTCCCAGTTCCATTTAACTGGAGTTTTTCTTGATGTTTACTACTGTGCCAGAGGCTGGAGTACTACAAGTAGCTGAAGCCTAAATAGCACTTGCTTATGTTACTAATAGTAAGATAAAATATCTGCATTCTCCTGTATTAAAAAGAGAAAATTAAGTAGAGTGAATAAAAAAGAAAACCAGGTATTTGTATTTTGAAAGATCTGGAGTTATGTATTTGGAACGGCTCTAAAGATGAGCTTCTTTTCAGTGCTACACATTTAGAAATGTAACTGAGATGCCATCGACAGTGACGAAAGGTGTTCTCTTTTTTTACCAGTGTTATGTATCCTTCAGCTCAGGGGGAAAAAGTCAATTTCAACAACCAAGTGGACATACTTGTGCTCCTGTTTTAGGAACACAGATCCCTTTTATAGATGTTAAACACAGTTTACTAGTGAAAAAGTTTCATTTATTACAACTGCTTCATGTAGTGTCTTTCATGTAAACATTATAAAAAGGATTTAGTGTTGGATTTAGAAGCTGGGGTTTGGGATTTTTTGCCCTTTGTTCTTGTTTTGTATTTTATTTCTTTGGAGGACTCTTTTTCTTTTTCCCCTTTCAGGAAATTTCACATAATCTTTTCCATTCGTCATCAGCCAGGTTGCTGATTACCAGAGTAACTGCCAAGCTTTCAACTCCTTGTCATCAATGGGCTGTGAATGACAGACAGCATTAATGTTGGCAAGCTCCCACTCTCCTTTTCGCCTTTCCCAAATGTAATTAAACTGCACTAATACAGCAAAAGAAAAGCTGCAGCTTTATTTTACTCACCCTAATAACATAACAATTAAATCACAGAAGCACACAATACAGTCAAATAAAGCCGTCATGACAAGGAAATTCAGAGGTAAGGGAAGTGGATATCTACCATTTAGAGCAAAACCTGAGTAACGAGTCCCCTTCCCTTCCCTTCCCTTCCCTTCCCTTCCCTTCCCTTCCCTTCCCTTCCCTTCCCTTCCCTTCCCTTCCCTTCCCTTCCCTTCCCTTCCCTTCCCTTCCCTTCCCTTCCCTTCCCTTCCCTTCCCTTCCCTTCCCTTCCCTTCCCTTCCCTTCCCTTCCCTTCCCTTCCCTTCCCTTCCCTTCCCTTCCCTTCCCTTCCCTTCCCTTCCCTTCCCTTCCCTTCCCTTCCCTTCCCTTCCCTTCCCTTCCCTTCCCTTCCCTTCCCTTCCCTTCCCTTCCCTTCCCTTCCCTTCCCTTCCCTTCCCTTCCCTTCCCTTCCCTTCCCTTCCCTTCCCTTCCCTTCCCTTCCCTTCCCTTCCCTTCCCTTCCCTTCCCTTCCCTTCCCTTCCCTTCCCTTCCCTTCCCTTCCCTTCCCTTCCCTTCCCTTCCCTTCCCTTCCCTTCCCTTCCCTTCCCTTCCCTTCCCTTCCCTTCCCTTCCCTTCCCTTCCCTTCCCTTCCCTTCCCTTCCCTTCCCTTCCCTTCCCTTCCCTTCCCTTCCCTTCCCTTCCCTTCCCTTCCCTTCCCTTCCCTTCCCTTCCCTTCCCTTCCCTTCCCTTCCCTTCCCTTCCCTTCCCTTCCCTTCCCTTCCCTTCCCTTCCCTTCCCTTCCCTTCCCTTCCCTTCCCTTCCCTTCCCTTCCCTTCCCTTCCCTTCCCTTCCCTTCCCTTCCCTTCCCTTCCCTTCCCTTCCCTTCCCTTCCCTTCCCTTCCCTTCCCTTCCCTTCCCTTCCCTTCCCTTCCCTTCCCTTCCCTTCCCTTCCCTTCCCTTCCCTTCCCTTCCCTTCCCTTCCCTTCCCTTCCCTTCCCTTCCCTTCCCTTCCCTTCCCTTCCCTTCCCTTCCCTTCCCTTCCCTTCCCTTCCCTTCCCTTCCCTTCCCTTCCCTTCCCTTCCCTTCCCTTCCCTTCCCTTCCCTTCCCTTCCCTTCCCTTCCCTTCCCTTCCCTTCCCTTCCCTTCCCTTCCCTTCCCTTCCCTTCCCTTCCCTTCCCTTCCCTTCCCTCCCCTTCCCCTTCCCCTTCCCCGTCCTCCACCCACCGCACTGACCTTGAGCAGACGACAGTCCCACATCTCAGTAACCACTCCTGCAGCCCGGGAAAAGGCCTCAAGTGCTTCCTCTTCTCTTGTCCCTTGGGTTGAAGTGTAAAGGGAGTAATGAGCTTCTCCTGCCGCTGATCTGTTACCTCCGGGGGTAGATAGCTGGGTAAGGAACAGAAAGGACGGGGAGCGTAAGGTACCGCTTAGCCTGCCAGAAAGAGCTGGTGTTATCCTGAGCTCTGAAGAATTTCTGGGGGGGTTAGAGGACAGCCAAGAGTCAGGAAGAGGGAGAACCCAGAGTCCTCACTTCGCTTGCAGAGGACTATGGAGGTGTGTAGAATGCACGGACACCACTGAATATTTCTGGGTAGATAAAGTGTCGGTAGATGAATTTATACACGTTTCTCTGGGCCAAGGCGAGAGCAGAAGCTGCTGGCCCTCCGAAAGGCAATGGAGTGTGCCCATAAACCTGCCCCTCCTTGCAGCAGTGCTCTAGGACGGGACGCACGCCCTGGTGAGGCTGAGACCTGACTGCCGTGAGCTCTGGCAGCCCAGCTCGGAGCCTAGCGTACACCCTGGCACCATGGCCGGGCGCCTTTGTCAAGCCATCGATAAAAACAATACAGTTGGCTTATAAGAACTACTGTAAATTGACAGTAACGCAAAGAAATAGTCTGACTAAATGCAGACAGAAGAAAATAGCTAGCCAGAAACAAGGGAAGTCAAGAGGGAACCATGGAAGAGGCAGGACCCTCCCCAGCTCCCACCTGAGCAGCAGGGCTGGGGCTTGGTTACCGACCCGCGCAGGGACGGCTCCAGAGACAGTGACAGGCGTTAGGCCAGCCTGGCTAAACGGACTCTAAAGGAGCCTGTCTGCTCCTGCCGTTTTGGTGACTAATAGTGACTGTGAGTTGACAGGTGGTACCTTATAAACCCAGCCCCTGCCAAATTCTCAGAAGATCTGTTAGTGTGGAGTAAGTAATCTACTGGCGTGAACAAAGTGTCCTGCCACACTACACACCCTTCAGTGTTACGGCAGCCCTCCAGAGGAAGGGACTTCTGGCTGAAACCAAATTTTAGACAAAGTTGACAGTAGGATCTTACGTGTTACGTTTTTAGTAGCTCTGGAGCAGGTGTGAAGTTTTACATTTGATAATGCGGCTGATGTGTAGCAAAGAGCAAAAAGAAAAATATAAAAATGTAAACCCATAATGTAAAAACAGATAGTGTACAGGAGGCACACTAAAGAGATGGAGTTGAAGGTTTCTGTTAGATTTGTCCCAATACAGTACTTGCTTTAAACAGGCATTGGGAAATGGCCCAGAAGCCCTGGTTAAGCGTCCTGCTTTTCCCTTCAACTCAACAAAGGTGGAGGCTGCAGTGTTCCAAACAGCTCCGGGCCATCAGAGGGAGAAACAGCACAGCAAACAGCCACCTCATCTGGTTTTGCCATCAAGCAAAGAAGAGGCCACAAAGGACATGGAAAAAACATCTCAGAAGAGCATAACTGAGCCTTCAGCTGTTCTTGTGTGTCAACCATAACTCTTGTTAAAAAAAAAAAAACAACAAAGCCGATTTGGTTTCTGTGTAGAAACTACCTTGAAAACACTTTCAAAGGCTTTCTCTGAGTGACCATGAATAGAAGATTCCCCAGACCATGTAAAAATTTAATCTGATTTTTCAGACTGAATATTAAGAAAAGATTGGTGATAGCAATTGGCCCTAAAAATTAGAAAAAAATGCTTTTATTGCAAGCAAGGTTTGCAGCATTTCCATGAGATGGCCTTTGATTTTCATAGTGGGCAGCTACATTTGCGGGACCACCAGAGGAGGCTTTGCTCCAGAACTACTCCTGGACTCTTCGCTGCAGCCAGATACTACCCTGAGCACACGCTGGTATCTCTGAAGAAAATGAGATACTTACAAATGGGCTGGGATCAGCTGGAGGCTGCTGGGCTGAAACTGCACACAGAGCAATAGGAATTGTGTGAAAGAATGAATTCGGGCCTGGCAGTAGAACAGTGAGGAGTGAAATCCTGCTCTTCAGACCTCTGAACACCAGCCAGCTCCCCAGAGACTTCCAGATGTGCAGTTTTGTGGGACTTCAGTCCTACCAGGGGAGGCTTATTTCTGTGTTTCGCAGCATTACATAACTTTTGCATACAAGGGGTAGGAAGGGAATGTTACTTCAGTGGTCAGCGTGTGATTTAGTATTCAGAAGTTCTGACTTTGTTAACTGACCAGGGCTTCAAACCTCATTTTCAATTAGACACAGATGCTAGTGTTTATGGAGTGGGTATTGATACAGGGATGTAAATGACTTGAGAACAGTTTATTAAGAGTCAATGGCTAAACTCTCCTGGGAAAAATTATCATATGCTCTGCCAGTGATTGAAACTACAGAACATGTTCACAGCTACTTGTATGGCAAGAAGCTTGTGATGGGAATGGAGCAGCAGTGGGCCTTCAATTCCAAAGCAGAGGGGCAGCTCACTCCAGCCGCAGTGCTACGGTTCTGTTGTAACCCAGGAGCGTGGGCTCAGGCTTAGCAGTGACTGCTGCTGATGCTTTCTCCAGCTAGCTTCACCCTGGGACTGATTGCAAAGGCCAGCCTAAACAAGCCAGGAGCAAAGAACTGATTGTTCGGGGGCGTGAGCGTGTTTTGGAAGAGGTGACTGTTTTCCTCCCGCCCTGTATCTTGCAGAAGTGGAAGTCCAGTGGGACAGCAGCTATGGGGATTCCCAAGAACCCAAGTGATTCCCACAGAGAGAACCTGATAGCAGAGTACTGTGCTACTGGCAGCTGCTCTCCTGGGACATCGTCTCTCCCTTCGCATGCCTCAGCAAAGACCCTGTTCTCAGGGGGGTGGCTCAGGGTTTAGGATCAAGTTCTGTATAAAAGATGGGGAGAAAGCAGTAGATGATGAGATTAGCTGGCTCTGGATCTGTTGAAAAAAGAAGGCTGTAGTGTAATGTCACTATTTGAAAACTGCTGGATATGAGGGGTAGCAAAGCGGTATGATTTCCTTTGCACGAGTTACAAAATAAGTGCAGAAGAAGTGGCTAGGAACTGTTAAGAGACAGGGAAGGCCTCTGTCAGGCAGTGTTTTGCTAAGCAGATCTTCCCAGTATTTTTGAATAAGGACTAGTAATTATTATTTGCTTGAGGTTTTTAAACTACTTCACAAATGGCATAAAGATTACTTGGGCGGGCATTGTCAGGGCCCTGAGTGCACTAATAAATCTTAATGACCCTGACCAGCCTCACCTGAGGCCTCCACCCACCCTCCTGGGCCCAGGAGATCTATTTAAGCCCAGCCCTGGCCTGCCAGCCTTTCTCTGAGCTTTGCTGGAGAAGCGAGGGGTTGCACTGTGCTTTATCAGCTTCTTGATCTGGCTCAGCCCATGGGCTGACTTCTTGGCTTGACCTGGCACCTGCCTCATTGCTGTGGACCTGTCTGGTGATGCTGAACCTGATCTTAACCCTGACCTAGGGACTGGCTTTCAGCTTGACCTGAGACCTGCCCCAGCATCAAGGTATTGTCTTAAGATCTGGATTCTTGCTTGGACCTGGCCACCACCTCTAGGTTTGTCCTGCTACATCCCTTGAGTTTTGTGGGACACGCCCTGCCTCAGTGGCCCAAGCATTGCCCTTGACTGGGCCTGCCTTTAGGGAACAGCCCTGCTCCCTCACAGACGAAAGGACAGCAGACTGTGCCAGAGAGGGAGAACTAGACATGGAATTCTGGGGGTGGGTCATACACAGGTCAGGGAAGAAATTTTGAAGCAAACGTGTTTCTATCAATTTGTGAGACCGTAGGAAATCTGTTAAATAACGGCCCTCTTGGTGCAGCGCCCCGTGATCAGGCAGTAGAGGCACTCGGAGTGGATGCTGGCGGTTCAGCTGGCTCTTACCGACACGAGGCAGGAGTTGGCATTTTGGATTCCTTCTGAACTTGTAGGAGTGAAGGCTAGTGCTCCTCATCTTGGCTGGGGGCTGGAGACTCCTGGAAGCCTTCTACCTGGGGTTACTGTAGAGTAACAGTTATTTAGGTCATTCAGGAGATTTTAATTCCAAGAGAAACCGAAGTGTCCTGTGCTTGCTGGAATGTGTTTAGACAGCCTCTGGGCTCCGCTCCTGATGCCTGCAGCGTGTGAGGCAGGAGTACTTCCCTGCTCCTGGGTGTGGGTGCTGTGCTGGGACCAGGCCCGGTGTCCCCCAGCCCTTTGCACACCCATTGTCACTGCGACTCGGAGGCAGCTGGGAGCTGCTCAGCTGGGGACATCAGGGGTGCGCAGATGACACTCGGCAGCAGCAGCAGTGCTGCTCCCGAAACAAAGATTTGTTTGAAACATCTTGAGCCCGGATCGGTTTCACTGGATCTAAGACAGCTTCTGAGTTTCTGGCAAACTTTGGAGACTATCATGTCCTCTCCACAGAGCAAATCACAGATGGAACTACTTGGAACTGGGAGTTTGAGTCTCTCTCGCTGCTTTGTGAAGTCAATGCTCATTTTAGCTGTGATAATCACTGAGCAGCTGAATGGTTTGGGGAACTTCCAGTTCAGAAGAATTCCTGAAAATATCTCACTTAGATTTGATTTGGATTGAAATCAAATCCAAAAAGCCCCCTCAAATTTCCATTGAACTGCAAATCTTGCTTTTGAGCCAGATCTGACTTGAACTGAGTAAGCCTTGGATGGGACCCTACACAGAAGTGATGTGGATGCAAGCGGTGTCATTGAAGGTAGCCTGGGGTTCAGTCTTGGAAATAAATTGTCATGTCCAGCTGAGAGCATTTCCAAAGTTAAGATTATTCTCCTCCCTTCACCATCCTAAAAAAGGAGAGAATTGCTATTTCAAGATTGACAGGTAAAGCTGCTCCAGTAACCAGCTCCCTCCGTTAGGACGCAGTGCGGGGCTCAGCCAGCAGTTCCCACTCCTCCACCAGACGCTGTTCAGGGGCCGGTTGTAAGGGGTCCTGCCGAGCAGCCCAAAACCCGTCTGGGCGGGGAATGGAGCACTCCAAAGAAAGATGCCACAAGGTACAACTGGCTTGGAGCAGCACACGAAAGCATCCCAATAGAAAGGTAGGAAGCAGCTGCTTAAAATGATATCGTTTGTAATGAATCTTCTATAAGGACTCCCTTAAGTTTTATTTCCTTTTGGAGGTGACTTATAGGTGTCAACCTTCTGTCCTGAGCTGCAGTGATGAGTGAGGTTAACTGAGATGTGGCTATGAACTGCCTTGAATCTGATCCTAATTGCTGCCTTACACTTCCAGTAAGTGCTAAGAAGCTGTAAAGCTCCTTCATGAAACACTGCAGCAGAAGTGATGGAGATTTCAATCCAAAGCTCATCGTCCAGAACCAAAGACAGGAAAAGCTGTTCAGGAATTCACAGGATGTGGCCCCAGAGTCTTCAGTGGGAATCCCTTTGGAGGGAATGCAGCGGGTGGCTATGGAAAACAGAGAAAGCGAAGGAGGCAGAATGAGCAAGTATTGGGAGTATGGTCCTAACAAAAGCAGAGAAGAGGGGTTTGGGGCTGAACTGTGCCAGATGACTGGTGCTGTGAGCACAGACAGCCTCCTGCTATTTGCATCCTTTTCTGTTCAGGCAGGATGGCAGCGGAGAACTAGCTGATGACTCCACCAACCCGTTCTTCCTCCAAACTGGAACACCCTGCGATGCCCAGAGTTGTGGCTTGGCAGGTAAGAGGGGTTATAACACACACGCGTTACCTGCTAGAATAGCTGTGATGGAATTAGAAAATAGTTTCTCTCCTCTGTGCCTGGATCCAGTCTGTCATCTGGTTGTTTGCAAATGAGCAATAGTGGGAGAAAAAGTCCTGGCACAGGGGGAAGTGGAACCTGCGCACTCAAGTTAAGGAATTGGGACAAACGCAGATGAAAGTCCACAGTAGGAACATTTTTGTTCAGTGCCAAGAAAAAGCTTGAAAGATGATACAGTTATCTTGGAAAATAGAAACATCATCCAGTGATGTTAGACCCTCAGAAATGTGTCAAAGATGTTGGAACATTTAGAATACAATCTTTTACTGCTTTGATGTCATCAACGTGTTGTTCTCACTATTTTCTATGACAAGAGAATTTACTGAGTCAACTTGTTTTCAAGTCAAATGCACTATGTACAGGTGAGTAAGCTAACCTTAGTTATATAGTATTACAAGGGGGAATGCTAACTACACTCATTTTTGCACTCTTGAAAACTGTATTTCTTCTAACAGAAAATGCCACCCATTCATTTTTCAGAGTTACACCACCACTCAGGCAGGTGAGAACTGTTTCTTTAAAAGAATTGCTTCAACAAAGAAGGGGGTTGATCCCACCTGTGGTGCTGAAGTTTGCCTCTTGTTACTTTGCTTCAGCTGCTCTCACACCAGATACTGGTCCATCTCTCCTACAAAAACTATCTCTCAGAATGAGATCCCAAGGTACCTTTCCCTGCTGACCCTGAAATATCAGTTCCTTTTCTGCTTTATTCATTACTTTAATCTTCTCAGCTCCACCTTTTCACTTCTTTTCCCATCACTTTTCTTGATATAAGAAAAGTGTCTTCCTCAGCCTTTATGTTCATTTAGTTTTGTCTCCCTTCTCCCCCTAAGTATTGACAGAACAAATACTCAGCCCTTTGCATTTTCCTTATCTTTAACCCTGGCCGCTGTGAATTTGCTGTGTGCTCCCAAGGGTCTCCATTCTCCAGCCTGATCCTTCTGTCTGAGTTGCTGCTTTTGTCACCGTCCAGCGCACACTCGAGTCCCAGTGGAAGCTAGGCTGCTTGGTGTTAATTCCACACCTTGTTGTAGACTCTGAGAGACTCCAGCTCTCAAGTTACTTCTGACTGAAGCATACAGCTGAAGTGGCTGTTCTTTTCATGTTGTCTTCTCCACATGGTGGCTGCCTGCCACCTCGAGTTCCCTGTTCCTTCTCCTAGATCCCTGTTCCCTGTCAGTACACACAGCTCGGACCGTGACCCTGTGTATCCCCACACCTATATTCCCTGACATTTTCCTGCAATGTTTGAAATCAGCAGTTCTTTATTTGAAATCTCACCCTAAATATCTAATTTAAATTTTTAACTTTTGCCCTTTCATTTTTCTCTGCAGAACTTTCCCTTTCTTCTCAAAGCAGGTAATTCCTCTGTTCTCTTTCCCTTTTTATATGCTTTTTGAGCAGCTTTGTCTTTTCTACTCTTCAAATGGCTTTTGGCCAAAACCCAATGTATACATTTCAGCAGAGCAGTCATCCCATGCAACTAAAATCTCATCACAGCCCTTTTCCCCCTAGCAAAGGTAGACTTGGTAGTATTTCTAGACAATTAATGAATCTTTAAGTGCCTCCCTGTTTGAGAGGGGTGCCACACACCCGACTCTCCTTCAAGCAGAGGTGAGGTCACTGCTTTTGCTAATTACATGGAAGGTGACGTATGCAGAGATCGGACAACAAGCAGACTGGAGCCAAACGAGTCCAAGGGGCTCACAACTGGAGAGCATGGTCTGATGCCTCATTCCTCCCCCTCCTCGCACTTGGCCAAATATTCTTCAAAATGTGACATGGGTTTCTTCTCTTGCTAAAACAGTGGTCCTTGCCATACCGTGTCTCTTATCATAGATGTATCTGCTAAATCCTTTGGCTTTGTAACAGGAACCTCCCTTATCTGAGCTAAGCCATTAGAAGCCACAGTCCTTTGTTTGTCTCAGTCCGGCCTCTTCCCCCTCCACTTCAAATCACTGCATTGGCTTTTCACACCAAGCAGAAGCTCATTCCTGTTACTCTTCAGCGCTCAGGACCTGTCTGCCAGCTTGAACCCTGCAAACACCCTACTTTTACCAACTTGTATGGGCCATCTTCCTTCCCTGCTGCCCCTCCTTTAACCACCCGTGTGCCCGGGACAGGGTGCTGGGTGTATGCTGCAGCCCCACTCCTCCCCAGAGCTCCCTCGGCCGCCCTGCAGTAACCTCGCTGTTCTTCTGAACTTTGCCATTGATGATGTTAAATGTCCAAAAGAAACAACCTGTTCCTTCAATATCAGAACTGCTCCGGTGCTTTGTGGCGATGTACTGTGGTCTCTGATGAAGAGCAGTCTCTGACCAAGACTTTTTTCATGGTTGAGACATCTGTACAGTCACTCACACACATGGATACTTGACATTAAAAATATCTTAGTCTAAATGACACCCACCTCAGCAGAGGCAATTGTGGGCTTTTTGATCACTTGAATTAGCCGATGTTGTAAGAATTCAGTTACTTGGTTTGGAACCCCTGTGCTCTGGTTAGAAGCTGTTAATGACTTGCGGAGGTGCTCTGGGAGGGACAGACGTGCACACTGAGAACACAATTGCACAAGTAAAAGGCCTAGCAAGAGTCTTCTAACGTTTGTAGGCACCATATTAATCTCAAGCTGGTTTATTGTTGCTGTTCTTGTCTATCTTCTTGCACTGTGATTCCTGGTAATACTGCCCTACCTACAACACATTTTATGGGGTGTAATATGTTCGTATATAAGCACTCTCCTGATTATGTTTACACAGGCATAATACCCATTTTTAATTTATTTTTTATTACATGGGTATAAGGTGGCATCAGGTGTTTCCCTCCCTTCTGTTGTTGTTCAGACCTGCCAAAATAGGTCTGCAAAGAAACTGGTGCATGTATCCTTTAAACATACCCAATTATGCAAACTGCCTTCAAGAAGTTCTACTGGTCTGTAGATTTGAGGGGTTTTATAACTTAGCACAAGGCAATTGAAAAAATAGCTCTGTACCAGCGTATAGAGGGAGAAGTCGGATACTACTTTTCTCAGTTTTGTTGTTTTTGTTGAAAGAACAAAGAGCTCTGGTGGCAGAGGTCACATCTGTGTCTGTGTTTTGTACAGTGGCAAGCACTCAACACATAGTCACTGATACACGGGCAGGGCAATTTGCAAATAGGGGTGCTGTAATAATATGTCTAAACACAGAACTTGGGCACTCTATTAAGGTCCTCCAGGGCTCTCACAGTTTGACTCAATTTGGCAGCAATGTTGGGTGCTTCATAAAAGCAAGACTAAACAAAAAGAAAATTAAAAAAAAAGACTCACTTGAGACATGGAAATTTGGACATTATTCAAACCACAAAGCAAAATGGGTGTTCAGGGCAGTACAGCTGGTGGCTGCTGAAATAGATCTGCAAGTTGGAAGAAGCTCCACTTAGTTCCACTGGTGCAAATCCTCTCAAAGGCGAGAACTCAGTGCACTGCAGCTTTCCAAAGCTGTAGCAGGTAAAAAGATTTGAGCGCTTTCTCAAAAATAGATGAAATGGCAGTGGCATAAACACATCTTTCCAATCCCTGATTTGTGTTAGAGCTTTAGCTACAGTGTGATTACAGTAAGAAAGCGTGACTCGTCACGGGACACCGCAAAACAGAACAGGGGGCTGTGCACACATAACCTTCCTGTTGTTTGGATTTTACTGCAGATGCAATGAATTACAGAACTGGCTTTGGCTAAATATAGACAATAACGAGAGCAGTATTTAAAATTCAGGGTTAAAGAAGAAAACAAGATGGAGTTAGGGTGTCAGTGTAAGCTCTGTGGGGCAGGGTCTGATTCTTTCTCAGCGTTTGCACCATGCCCAAATTAATAAGAGGGCCCTGATTATGGATCTGGAGCAACTAGAATTAGAAGATAAATGAATCTTGAAGACACCCAAATCACAAAGCAATAGCATCTGAGAGAAAATGTCATTAAATGTGCTGCATATGTACTAAAATTAAACCCACTAAAGGGATGCTTAGTCAGAAGACTTTACAAAGTTGGGGCTTTGTATACAGAATTCATATTACATTCTGTATGTATATTAGGCAATAATTTCCAGCTTCCTTAATTTGTTATTTGTTTACATTTTTCCTAATTACTAGCCTTAATTCTGTTTCATTACTTCCCACAATGTTAAACCACATAAAAGAACATCTACCAAGTGAATAATACTTATCACTACCCAAATGAAAGTGTAACAAAACCTAAACCCCTTAACTCTGCAACTGTGCTGAGGCGTCTGTGCTGTGGCGAGGTCACAGCTCAAGGCTGCAAGGGAGGACCCCGGGTCTTGCCTCGGGTCTGCCAAGAAGTGATTCTGGATGCCGTCCAGCTTTCGCTGACGTTAATGTTAGAAACTCGCACCAAGTTTAGTGACTGGTTTCAAGTCACGCATCTTCTTGTGCCTTGATTTGCTCCCACTAAAAAGAAACCAAATACAGAATAGAACAGGGTGAACATTTTTTCCCTGCAAAAATGTTTTCTAGGGGGAGGAGGAAAAGGGGGAGTAAACTACAGGAACTGGGCAAAAAGGTACCTAAATAGTAGAGAAATTGAGCGATTTGGGTTGCAATGCAAAGGATTTCTAAGCGGTGTTTAGATGAGCCCTTAAACTTGTACCTAAAGTACTTGAGGGGGCAAAACTGAGCTCATAGTTCTGAGGCCTGGCTCTTGGGAAGGCAGTGGATTCCCTGCTTTCCTGGAAAAGCCCCAGCTAAAGAGAAGACAGTTTCCTGAAACAGACCCATCTTCAAATCCCCTTTCTTATTTTTCCTTTTTCTCCAGAATTCTCCTAGCAACTAAACTACACAAGGGCAAATAATAATCTCCCTTTTATTTGATCAACTTCCCTTATGAATCTGGCCAGTTCTTTCCCCGTTTTCATTCTTCAGAAACGCTCAGAAATAAAACACTGCAGGTCAAACAGAATGTTTCCTTTCACTCGAAAAGGAATGTTTTCCCTTTTGCTAAAGCCTAAAGTGTTACTGTGGGTCATACTGAAAGCAAAAAGTGTCTGAGATTCAGCTACCAAAATCATTTATTCACACAGCTCCATGGCAGGGTGTTTTTCATGGCAAATTAACAACTGTAGTATGCTTTGGGACCTTTGGATGAAAGGGACTATAGAACTGGAAGGGATTATTAGGTATATTTAATTTGCCTTTAGTAACACGATGGAGGAAATAATCAGTATATTAAACATACATGAAATATTTTTGGAATGTGTAGTCTGTTGGAAAGGAATGAATGGTTCATGTTATTAGCTGGGAAGTGAAGTATATATAATCCACTGTGTGTGGTTGTCATCAAAGTCCTACCAGGAATGCAAGACTAAACGTGCTATTTTTACCTTCTTTTTCTTTCCTGCTTTGTTTGTGGTTTTGCCAGAACAAAAAGAGACCTGGATAAAATGAGAAAGATCATTTTGCATTTATCATGATTGTGTTTGAGGCACTGTCTTCAGTGTGAAGGCACAATAAGCTTTTCATTTATTATTTGCATTAGAGTAGAGCATGGAAGCTGAGGCTGATACTAAAACTCCATCATCCCAGGCACTCTGTGTACTCACGGGGAGGAACAGGCTCTGCACCCAGAGAGTTGTGATCAGACAGTTATGGCAAATGACGAGGAGTGAGCAGAGTCACAGAGGAGTACCCCTGTGTTTACCCCATACCTGGAAGGGAACAAAGACAGTGCTTGGGTTCTGGTCTGCCGCCTCTCCCGTTCCTTATTTTCTTGAAACACGCTGCCTTCCTCTGGAATGATGCTCCCAACAGCCCACGATTCCCCTAGAAGCATCATCTTTTCTGTCCACAGATCTCAGCTGAGGCAGTGGATGGGTGTGACACGTGATTCCCTGGAAGGTGCACACACAGGCACCCATGTTATTCTAACTTTGTTGTGACAGAAATTTTAAAATAAACATATTCCTTTCATCTCCCAAACCTGACCTGGCAAGAGCATGCATTTAAAGAAGCCGGTGATAACACCATACAAGAGATTAATCAGCCTTAAATCCATACTATTTGTAAGAGAAAATGGGATGGTACAAGCCTAGTCTTATTTTATTTCAGTATTTTAACAACAGATGCAATGCTGCCTTTGTTATTATCCTTTATTCCTCAGACAGTGCTCCCCCTCCTAATTATTACTTGTCGTCTTTAGTAAGATTGAGAAATGGCATTCTCTGAGCTCAGGTAAATATCAAAGCAGTCTTACTTGTAATGACAGACCTGCTCTCGCTGGGGAGTGAAGTGTAATGAGCTAAAAAAAGGAATTTAGCAAGCTTTCCAAATTAAATAATGTATTAATTTCTTCCGAACAGGGGTCCCCAGCCCCGCTTGAACACAAGGGGGCTTATAAATACCTGCCAAGTGTGAGGGCGCCCAGCACACCGCAGCCCCGAAGCCGAAGGCCACGAGGGCCCCCCTTCGCTCCGGGGCTCTGCGGGAAGAGCTCCCGATGCACAAAGCTGCCCCCGTCGCCCTGCGTGGGCCTCGGGCCCCTGACGCCAGCCCGGGGCACTCGCCCTGCCCACGCCGGCCTGTGCCCCGTCACTCCCTGGTCTGACGGGCGCTCCCGCCCCGTGCCACCTCTCAGCTCACTGGGACCCGCGGCGCTTCCCGGGCGCCTCGGCTGCTGGCATCCTGGTGATAGCCCCTCAGAAATGGCTGGTTTTCAGCTTTTGTGACTGCAGAGAACAGTTTGAATATAGACGTTCTAAAGGCTTGAAAAGCAAAGGCAAGTTAAAACCCAGGCTTTTTTCATTAATATTTAAATTTAGGCAGATACTCTTTTGTTTTAGGTATGTGTTTATCTAAAAGGAATAATGGACGATAAGAAACTCATTCAGCTCAGTGGTTTTAACCTCTTGGAATACTCTTTAGGACTGTGCTGAAAAATCAGTGCACTGAATGATTTTCTTCTGGCAACGTTTTTCTCTCTGAAACATAACTTATTCCAGGAAGGGTGTGGGGCCAAAACTCCAAACCGCTTTATGAAGAGTTTAGTGTTTGCTCTCTGTGGAGTGCCTTGGGGTGGTTCGAAGCAGCACGTGGGTAGAGGCGCAGACTGACCCCAGCAGAGGCCACGGGGAGCTGTGACTTTGCAACCCGCCCCACTCGGTGGGACTCTGCGGAGCCAGCGCTGCTCTGGACACGGCGATAGGAGCAGATGGTAAACCTGGGCATGGAAAGCTGGAAGAGAAAGCATGGGAGCCCCTACTCACCACTCTCTTCATCACAGCCATAATTAATGCTTTCTTATTTAGGTAGGGAGGAACAGACTTTCAAAAGTGTTAAGAAATAAAGGAACATTCCCTGAAACTGAGAAATTTGCAGGCTATCACGGATATAGCAAAACTGACAGAGCTGGCCAGAAATTTGCCATTTAAGTACTGCTTCCAAAAATCTCATTTTGTTCATTAAATTCAAATCAATTTCATTTAAATCAATACTTAATGAGTGAAATGATCTTTTTTGCTTTGGGAAAGGATCAAGAATCTGCTTTGCAGGCTTCGTTTATCAGCTTTTCCCCTTTTCTATGTATTAATATTTCGTTATTTCAAAATGAGTCAGTAGTACTGATGGAAATCCTCGGGTTTTTTAGGCCCAAGTGTCAAAATGTCATTTTTTTTCATTAAAATATAAACAAAGGGCAGTTTCAATCAGAATTTAGAAATAGCTGGTTTTGATGTAAAAGAGAAGTTCCCCTCCGGTACCACGGTGATGACGCAGCGTTTGCACCGTACATTCTTCCTAATGCCTGGGACCAAGGTAAAAATGTGAGAAATACGTAAATACCGTGTTTAATTTGGTTATTTCCTATCCAAAGTGGTTTTAAAATAGGCTCTTCAAGATATTTAGTCGGGAAAGAGGCAGCGGAAGGCATTTCTTGTGAGGTCCTGAAAATATTTATTTTCACTCTGACCCATAACGGGGGAAAAGGGTCGAAAGCCCCTGCAGGGCCCGAATCTCGCCTCCTGTGAGAGCGCCGCCCGCCGACTCCTCACCAGCCGCCGGCCCCGCGGAAGGATTCTGACGTGGCGACACCCGCCTTTTCCCTCCAAAACCCTCCGTTCCCCCCACACCTCCCCACAAAACTGGAATAAACCCCCCAAAAAATCCTTTCTTTTTTTTTTTTTTCCAAAATATTTCTTCCTATGAGAAAGGCAGATGTAAGATAGCAAATAACATTGAAAGTGTTTGCTTTTAAAAGTGGTACTAGAATTATAGTCGTGTTTTTCTTAGGTTTTCAAATAACTTTCCTCTTCCTTGAAATATCTGCTGTTTTGTGGAAGTTGTTTCACTTTTTTAGTCAAAATCTGCAAACTGAAATTTTCTTTCAGGGTTTGAACAGGAGAAGAAAAAATAAAACGTGAGAAATTTGTCAGGAAAAAAAAAAAA
>NW_020799092.1:28552437-28577578 GCF_003259725.1 Athene cunicularia
AAGAGACAGCGCAAAATCCGGCGGGGCAGGTGATGAAAGAAACCGAGCCGTTTCCTTCCCCTCCCAAGAGACAGGACGAGGGGTAAATGAGCCCTGCAGTACACGGGCGGCCGCCCGAATCCGTTTCTTCCTTTCTCTTCCAGACTACGTGGACAGAGTGCCCGCCTCGGTTTCCCACGGACGCGGGGCCAGTCGTTCGCCCTGCGGGCCCCGCGCTCGGCAGCTGGGATCCCGCAGATCCTCCTACGTGGGAGCGGGGCCTGGCGAAAGGGAGCCTCGTCGTTCAGGCACCCGTCCCGAAGAGAGGACAGCCCCCGCCTCTCCCTGCTCCCCGGGTACCGCACTCAGAGGAGGTGGCACTGCTCAGACCGCAGCCCTGCGAGCCCCAGACACGCGCTCGAGTATTTCTGGCAGAGCCCGCCACAGCGCTCTGCCGAGCTCTCGATCCTTATGCCCGTTATTTTTAATATTTGGGTGAAAATGCTAAGCACAGGGTCTTGGCTGACAGCCACAGGCTGAAGAACCCCCGTATCCAGGCAATTCTCAGGTATGTGGTAAGTAGGTAGACAGACATTAAAAAAAACATAGATTGCTCACCCGATCTGTAGATCAGTCACGGGTGACGTCTTCAAGATCATTAATCACTAACAGCCTCGGAAGCGATGCATTAAAAAGTAAATTTTTAAGATTTTGAGACAGTGTTTGAGGCTTTTGAAAAAAACAGGAACATTTAACTCATTAAAAATAGCCATATTCTTTTATTTGGCAAAGGGGGGCAGGATTCCCACTTTTTAAAAAACTTTCCCATTCTTTTTCCTTACCCACAGGGGGAAAAGTGTGTAAAAACCAGAAAGCACCAAAACCCATTTTTCTTCATAATTTATCTTTTCCCTTGGAAAAGGGATTTGCCTGCTTTGTTTTACCTGAAATGTGAGAGAGGGCTTGTGTTCCAGGGTTTTTTTCATAGAGAATGGGTAAGAAGAAAGTAAATGAGAGGGCTTTTTGCTCTCTACTTACTTTGTTACGTTTTCCTTTTTATTCCATGGAAGAAGAAAAATGGTGACAGAACATTTCTTCCCACACACTCTATTTCGAGTTCTGTGTCCTTTTCTTTGAGAAGAAGGGGTTTAGAGAGCACAAAACTGGAATAAACCCCCCAAAAAATCCTTTCTTTTTTTTTTTTTCCAAAATATTTCTTCCTATGAGAAAGGCAGATGTAAGATAGCAAATAACATTGAAAGTGTTTGCTTTTAAAAGTGGTACTAGAATTATAGTCGTGTTTTTCTTAGGTTTTCAAATAACTTTCCTCTTCCTTGAAATATCTGCTGTTTTGTGGAAGTTGTTTCACTTTTTTAGTCAAAATCTGCAAACTGAAATTTTCTTTCAGGGTTTGAACAGGAGAAGAAAAAATAAAACGTGAGAAATTTGTCAGGAAAAAAAAAAAAAATCCTGCCAACCAGCTTCCATAGTTACATGAATTGGAAAATGGAGCCATTGCTGGTGCTGCTATCTCTTACTTGACTGACATCTGGTCTGGATGAGTACATTCAGCTAATCACCACGTGGGATGTTATTCAGGTGAGATCCCCCATCCTCTTTGCTCCTTCTGTAATTAGGCACCGGTGGGGCTGTGGTCACTGGGTAGAGCCTCTGCTCCAGGACTGTCCAGGTCAGCCCTGGACACATGGCCATCCTAGACAGAGCAAGTAGCTCCCTGTGAGAATGTGCCACCTTTATGGGAATGAAAAAAGACCAGGGAAAGGGAGAAGCAAATCAGGAATTAGTGTTTGCGCATTGGTGTGGTCAGAGATACGGCAAAGAGGTAAGTACAGGCTCTTTGTGCCAAAAAAGCTGTCTTATATTTTTAGGAGTTTGTAATTTTTCAGCCTGCTGTAGCATTTAGTGCTAATAAAACATCAGACTGTGAATATTTGAAGATTAAGCTACTGCTGCAGGTGGATTGCTCTGATACCTCCTCAAGCAGTTTCCAAGCTGGGCGATGTCCTGCTCTGCATTATTACCCTGTGGACAAGGCATGCCCTCATATGTTTAAAGCTGTAAAAGGAAGACATGACAGTAAATTTCTATGGGAAATTCTTGCTGGGAATACATATTCTTAATGATATTTCATCAACTGTTGGCAGAACACACTCATGGCCTTCTGCAGTTGTGGTGGCCTCGTTGCAATCTGTTGGAAGACCTGAGTGCGAGGCAGTGATCTCGCAGTCGGGGCTAGCCTGGGCAGCAGAGCCTCCCCTCTGCAGAGGGCACACCGCGTAACTCCCCGTTGGACCTGTGCTCCTGTGGACTCGCCTTCTCAGGATTCCTAGGAAAGCGCCACAGAGAAGCCAGCGGCCAGTGGGGTGTTGTCCTGGGGGTTCAGTGGGCTGGTAGGTTGTGCCCCTGCTTATCCAGGTGCCATGAATCCCCTGTAATTCCAGGCACATAAATGAAGAAGCTGCACTGAGCTTCCTTTATAATCAGCAAAGGAGGATCCCCCCGATAGTAATTCAGTTCTTAAGTTAGGAGCAGTGTGTCTCCAGAGGATATTTGGGCTTGTTCAGGTAGCTCGGCTGAGGTGGATCCTACCACCATCCCTTTGTTCTTGCCTGCTGGAAGTGCTGGAGAAGGCTCCGCTGCCCCTGGTGCCACGGCAGCGAGGGTGCCAGGTGCTGAAGAAATCTGGGTAGTCGCAATACGAGAGGAGGAACAACAGAGATCTGGCTGGTCCTTCCAGCGGCACGGGGGGCAGGCCGGGCAGCGCTGGCCTGCTGACATGAGCAGGCCGTGCCTGCTGAGCCACCGCCAGCTCCTGTCTCCTCTGGTGCCCGCCAAGAAGCGGAGGCAGCGCTGCCCGGCCTCTCCTCCCGCGGCAGCTCTGCGTCCGCTCGTGCCAGGGCAGCCCTGTGACTCACTCCCCACAGAGGGCTTCTCCAGAAGCTACTGTCTCCTGTAAAACGATACTGGCTTCCTCCTTCACTGAAGGGTCGGCGTTCTTTGTCTCCACGGTGTTTCCTCAGGAGTGGCACGGGTAGGCACGCGCCTCGCTGAGCCCCCGGGTGGGAGTTAGGCCTCCGCAGCAGTCTGACCCGCCGAGCGTGGCACTGCTGCCCGCTTGCTGCCCCCCTGCCTGCACTAACTCTCTAGAGAGCCGGTTTGGGGCTAAGACAGAAAGCTATTTTTTTCTTCTCCTTCAACTTAGTTCAGGGACAGTGGGAATGTGTAGCAGGATGCCACAGCGGTCCCTCGCCCACTCCAAGGCAGGACAGAGCAGAGCCCCGGACCACCAGCCCCCGGGTACCTCGGTGGCGTCTCCTCCCGCGAGCTGACCGCTGAGCGCCTTCATCTCTGTCAGCACCTATCCGTATTGCTCCAGTGCATTGCTTGTGCTTATTAACCACACAGCTAATTACGAAGACTCTTGCAAATGGCTTGAACTAAATTGCTCTCGCACTTGATTCTGGTTTCAAAAGAAACTCTAGATTAGGCATCCCAGTCTCCACAGGGAGGCAGCAGAATACCTGTCAATTTGTTTGCAAGCTGAAACTGCCTGACGCTTTTTTTTTTCTTTTCTTTTAAAGAACTCATACCTAGTACATACATTGTTTGGATAAGAGGTTTTAAGAATTTAAGTTCAGATGAAAATTCTTTTTTTTCTTGCCAAGATAAAGCTTGCCAAGATCAACATTCCCCTTATTTCCTTCTAAGCTGCCACTGAAATGATTTACAAGTTATATAAGAGCTGATTTTGAAAGAAATATGCATTTAATTAGAAACTAAAAATCACAGTGTCTCATTCGAAATAGTATAGTTAAAGTTCTGTCAGTATTTCCATTATTTTCAGAGATTTATCACCTCAGAAGAAAGCATTCTACTCTGCTGAAACTTGGAATTTTAGGCCTCAATACTATAAACATAAAATAGGTAGGAGCTAATAATACTATAAGGTCCAGCCTTTCCAAACAGGCGTTCAAATATCGTGGAGGAGACACACACACCCAGTGCCACAGATTATGTGACTGGCTTAAAAATAACTGATTTTTCAGAATAATAAACATTATGTTCTTTTTGTTTGCCTTCTGACTTGTGAGAATTTACAATCTATATTTTCCAAATGCAAAATCCTGCCACCACAGGGGCTGAAAACTTACTTTATTTTTGCTTTTCCCCTTTTCCTAAGTGGAAGTCGAGAATTTTTGCATGCTCACATGACCCCGAAAGGTGGTCCTTGGAAAAAAAAAAAAAAGCAAATATTGCAGGACATGTGAAAACACACATCTTCACTAAATTCAACTACATGTAACTTTTATGGACTGCCTGTATTCTTAGGGTAGCTTGCTAGGAAACAGAGTCAGAAATGCTTTCAATAAAGCAGAATGGACAAGCCAGGAAGAATTAAACTATATATTTGCTTCAGTCCAAAGCAGTTGAATGTAAATGTATCATTCGGAGAAAAGACAGATGTTCACTTTCATTGTTTTTTTAAAAATGTGAGCATATTCGTAATTTTTAACCGTTAGCTTTATGTGCAGAAGAGGTATCTCACTGCTAGGAGCAGCATGTGTTTCTTTCGTACTGTTCTGAAATAGGTATCAGTCTGCCTCTGAAGTTCACTTCACAGGAGGAATTCCAAGCAAGCTTTGTCAGCTCCTTTGCCACACCATGTATGTGCAAAAATACTCTTCTCACTGGAGGAGTCAATTAATTGATCCAGTGTGGCAAATCCTCCATTCCTGGTGAGTCTTGGGATTTTAGACTATTCTCACAGGTTCACTGACTTAACGCCTAGTCTGGAGGAAGGAGACAAAGATTTTTGCTCTCTTCTTGGTCATTTCTATCCCATACAGTGCTAGATTTACTTTGTGCAACTCCCATCTACTTAAGAAAGACGAGGAATATTTTCTATTTTTCTCTCTCTCTCATAAAATTCTGTTGAAAGTAAAAGCCTTTCAAATTATAGTGCATTTTTGTCACACGCAGAGATTTTCTTGATATGCTTTTCAACACTACAATTCCAAAATTGGTCTGCATGAAAAGCTTTCAGATTTTTTTTTATATAAGCACACTCCTGTGAGAAGCATTCAACCAAAATGCTTGTCAGGGCCCTGGGAACGCTAATAGGTGTGGTCTCTCCAGGGCCTTAGTGACCCTGACTGGCCTTACCTGGAGCCCCCACCACCCCCTCTGTCCATTTAGGCTGGGACTAAAGGTTGTGCTTGTGGGTTGGCTGCCTGCAGTGCTGCTCCCTGGGGGCGATGGATTTCCTAGCCTGACCTTGGACCCGCCTTGTCACCTTGCTTGGTGCTGGCTGGGGAGGACCTGTTGCTGTCCCCATCCTGCGCCACTGCTCTGTGTCTGGTGCTGGGGGACTGTGCCTGGCTGGTAGGGTCACTGTGCCCCTTGTGTGGTCTTCCCCTGGGCAGTAGCCCCGCTCTTTGCTGCACCCAAATAATGCTGTTCCATTAGAAAAATTTCTCCTGGTGAAACAGATAGAGGACTGTCCTGAAAGCACCAGGCTGAAGCCAAAGCACCAAATGGTGGCTTTCAGTCCTACCTGAGGGAAGCGGGGAGCTTGTAACCTCGGGGTGAAAAGCTCCAGAATGGATTACCAGCTGTGTAGTGCCTTTGAAACAACATGGTTAGAGGTAGAAGATGAATGGTAGCGATGGGAAGCTATTGATGGTGGAAAGCTCTGGTCGGGTACCGGCTTCCCCCTTCGCCACCAGCACTGTTCCTGCTGCTTCGGAGATGCTTCCCTCGCAGCATTGCTAAGCTGAGCTGAAGGGGGGTTGGATGTCCCACAGTGAGGTGGAGTGTGTGGCGCTGGGAAAGAGCCAAAGGAGAGCTTCAGCTCTGTAGTGGTTGGAAAACTGGAACTCAAACACTGGACACAACCTAGCAATAGTTAGGAAGGAGTCCTGGACCACACTTCGTTCCCGCAGCAACAGCCAGAAGCACAGTTCCATGAGCGTGAGAGGGCTTTAGGCCGAGGCCTCAAACCCTGCGAGGCTTGTCCTGCCCCAAGGAGAGAGGGGCCAGTCTTCAGCCTCTGCCTAGAGGCTTTGACGGGGCTCTGGCGCTGTGGTGTACCCCAAAGAACAGCTGCTGGGTACGGGGGGTGTGAGGCCTCCTGAGCCTTTGGTTCCTCCTCTGTGTAACTGCCGATCTGCACTTACAGGGTTGCTGGGAAGATGAATGCGTTAGTGACTGCAAAGCACTGGGACTACAGGGATGTCTCTTGTCAGTAATTTATTATCAGTTTTTCCTTCTGCGCTGCCTTATCTCCTGTGTTTGGAGTTGGTGTCCTCCTGGTGTCCCAGTGATATTTAAAATGGTATTGTGGTATGGTGTCGCACCGGCACCACTGTGTTTCAGCAGTAATGGGGAGCCAAGGACCTGACAACAGGGCATCACTGAAGATTTTAGGGTTTTGTGACATCTTCTCTTAAATAAGTGGGATTCAAAGGCTCTGATTCGGGCTCAGGAAAGGACAATCCATCTATTTTTAAAATTAGCTGATCTGTTTTTCACATCGTTGCGCCGCAGTGTTTCTGTTCCCTGCCCTCCCTTTCACTTCAGATGTAGCCACATTTTGGTGGTGCTATATATAGCATCAAAACACTTTGGGATCCTTCCAGTGCATAAGTCATGGGTGCATGTCAGGTATGTCTTTAGCACAGCACTTTCTAGTAGGCATCGTGGTCAAAGCACAGCCTTGGAGCGCTGCCTGGCTCCCAGCTCAAAGCTGAGCCTACTGTGTGCGGCTTGACTAGAATGTTGGAGGAGTAGACGTGCTGAGAAAAAAAATAACAATTTTGTCTGCATCTTTGTTATGGCAACGAGCTCCTCACCCTGGATTAATTGCAGTTTCCAAGGAGGTTGACAGCTCTGCCCATTTCCATAGGAAAGGAAATACCCAGAGCAGGCTCAGAGGAGGCCTTTCCAGGAATTCGGGATTTGTGATACCTATCGGGTCAGATATCCTGTTCCTAGCAGCTGTCAGGACATGATGCTTCAAAGGAAGCTGGGTAAGTTTAGCTAGCCACAGCATAACTAACTCAGCCTGGGAGAACTGAGGTAAGCATCACTTTAGGCAGTGCAGGACTCAGCTTTCTGCCTGGAATATGAGATCTGGTTACCCCTGGCTTAGTGAGTGGTACAGTTGTAACCTTAGCAGCAATCACATTCAGGCTTCTACAGCTTTGCCAGCAAATTTCATTGTCCCTTTCAGTTACCTGTTCAGCATCTGCTATGTATTCCCAAGGGTTTTCCAACCAGAATCAGATACAGCGCAATGGGGTGGCACTGTGTAATTTTGTGTGATCGTTTACATGATTCTTCAGCAATGTAATCTCTGCTGGGTCCTGATTTTGAAGCAGATGGGAAGTGGGCAGAGAGCTGAAAGCATTAGGACCACTCAGCTTCAGCTGCTTTCCTGCCCACTGAATTGCAAGGTCAGGCCTTCCTTAAGGCTCTGGTAAGAACCATATGCTAGAGATACCACCAGTCCTTCTGCTGTTCCTTCAAGTGTCTGTTGACTTTGGAGGCCAGACATCTTCTGTTACCCTTTACCGAGTGTGGCACGGAGGCAGCACAACACCAAACATTTTATTCTATCCTTCCAATGTGTCTCATCTTTTGAAAGCTTCCGGTGTTAACTAAATTTGCCATCCAGAGCAAATGGACTCTGAAAATCAAGAATTCGCTTACTTCTTATCTGACTTTCCCTCCTCCTTGGGTTGTTGTGCACCAGTGTTACTTCCTTGCGTCTAGGAATGGGTTGACTTGAAAGTAGGTTGGTAGTTAACCACACTTATCTCTAATTATCTCTACAGGAAGGGGACTCCTGAAAATGTTTAGTGGACAAATAAAATAGAGAAACAGCTTATTTCATACCTTACTAAACTGGTATATCTTTTTTTCTGAAGTGTTAGGCACAGTAGAGGGAGAATATTTATTTTAAATTTTGTTGGGGTAAGGTAAAAGATTAATCAGTCTTTACTATTCCAAGTAATTTAATTTTTCAAATGGAACATTCCTTCTCCAAGCCTCTGGAGATACCGTATCTTCTAGCACAGGAAAATCAATAGATACAAAGGTTCCAGTTCAGTTTCCCCTGGCTGTGATCGAGTACATTCAAATATTAAGTGATAAATGGGCTAATTTACACATCTGCAAAACTGGCATTAGCATTTTACTAACTCCCTGCAGTGTCATGAGGTTTAATTAACAGTTGTAAAGCACTCCTCTGAATGAAAGGTATGACTTTTTCATGTGAGATTATGTAGATCCATCAGCTTCTGCTGTATTTGTAACAGCCGTCTAGAAAACTAATAGCTTTGCAGATTTACTGCTGTGCTCTGCTGCTTTCTGCTAGCCTGCATTTTGTGTAAGTTTGATGCTGGTGGTAACTTTCAGAGATCGAGACCAAACCTAAATTTGTATTCAGCTGAAAGACACCTCTTAATTAATTGTTCAATAGAATTTCCTTGCATTTTAATACCTGTAACTTAAACTGTGTCAAATTAAAACAAAGTGCACCACATTTTTAGTGAGAACGCTGGTTTTCAAGTAGCTGTGAAAAAAATTATAAACTCCATGCAGCCTCAGTGAGCCAACACAGTTGAAATCTTCTGCCTGCAGCATCACCAGGACAGTAAACCCGATCCTGGCGGCAGGACCAAGGTTGCAGGCACTGGCACCTCTACAAATAGTCTTAAGAAGACGCTGGCTGAAGTGACAGTTCAAAATATTTGTGCAGTTCTTATCTGAAGGCTCTTTCTCAGTTTCTACTGATGTGGGTTTGTATGTTCCCACCTGGGGACTGACTGCCTTGAGACTGCCCAGAGTGTTTTGACGAGATCACCAGTCCTAACTAAAGATCATGATGAGACTACCTGACTGAGGTACATAGGGTTTCATTTTTAAAAAAAAACCTCCTTACCCTCTGTTCTACTCTGTCAATGTCTCTCCTGCTAATCTGGTGTAGCAACTGCCCTTTTTGGGTAGGTGGAAGGGAAAGACATGGCACTGAATGCATGGCCTTCAATTCAGCAGCAAAAACCTGCAGCCTGCTTAAGTATTTACTCATTTTGGCCTTTGCCTTTTGAAGTGTTCTGCATCACCTGCTATTGTTCATTTGTTCCAACATCGCTTTTTCCTGTCATTGGTTTAAAAACTAAAGAGACAGACACAGAACGTGATTGCCTTTGGGAGGGCCCCACCCCCATTCACTGGAGCTGCTGTGTTCTCTCTGGAACCAGGCGGAGGCCCCGGCCCTGCAGCTGAGCCCCCACGCCCTGCTGCCCCCCCACCTGCCCGGAGGCTGGCACCCAGCTGGCGGGCGTGGGCAGGATGAGAAACCACCAGGTTGGTTGTTGGGCATTGTTCTGTGGTTCTGCAGGATGTACCAGTACCACGTACGGATCGAGCAGGGTACCCCGGGCCTGCGTAACCAGCGAGAGAATTACCATACTTACATCAGAGTACAGCAGTTAACCTGAAGTTGCATTATACATTCTTTATTGCTCTATTGATCTCATATATCCAGGACTGCCAATTACAGCCATCTCTGCTTTAATTATTTTTATCTGTATTGGCAGCACACAGATCAGCACTGTAGGAGCACATCTGTCCGAAGCGTTTCCTCACCTTTCCTTAGGACAGCCAATTTATGTTCAATTGTGTTTATAACCCAGCAATTCTCTGGCAAGTTACACAAACCAGAAATCATCCTGACTTGATCCAGATGGTGATATGCATTTTGATGATTCCTTTAGTCACTTTCTAAGACAAGGATGATGTTTGAGATGTACTTTTTTAACCAGCACATCTTGTCTGGATGGATAGAAAGCAGTCTTGCAAATAATTATCACCTCTGCGTCAGTGCTGGAGAAGGAAGCAATGCTGTGCTGGTGCTAGTGAAGCACAGAAAAGTGTAGAGTTGTCTTTGGAGCTCTAATCACTGAGCAGTGACTCACCCGCAGCAGGTCAGCAACAAACTGCAGTCACCATCATTCTGTTATTCTGCTTTTAAATTGTTTCATTTTCCTGTGAGAATTATGACAAAAAACTGCACAAACCTTATGTCTGACAGCAGAAATGTTCCAAGAGAGAGAAAAATCTCATTGTTGGTGACTTTAATCACTGTACCCTGAAAGGGAGTGAATGATGCCTCTGTGGAATGCTTTAGGATGTGAACTGAAATTACCAATAGTACTTGGGAGTGTACAGGAAGGAAAAAGAGCAGAAACAGAACTGTGTCCCTGCTCTTGTATACGGAAGAGCAGGTGTAGGGGTTGCAGGGAGGCGGTTGAGTCGCCTGTGGAGCAGCTCAGCCCCTCTCCTCACTGTCCTCCCTCCCTCCTGCCGGGTGGGCTTTTCCCCAGGCAGGTTCCTGTGGAGGCCCCAGCACCAGAGCCCTTGGCTAGCCTCCTCCTGTGGGCAGCGCCGGGAGCCCTGGGGAAGGCCCCATGCCCTCGGCTCCCCCTGAGCCCCATCCAGGGTGGGTGCCCGGCCCTTCAGGGCGCTGCCCTGGGCGGGGAGGGGACGGGATCCCGCTGCACCTCCTCAGCGGGAGCCAAGGCGCTGCCCTGCCCACGCTTGGCCAAGCCATCCCGTGGGACAGCTGGAGTGGAGGAAAGTGGAAGAGGTAAAATAACTGGAGACGGTTTAAAGCAGGGAATGAAAGATTGACTTAATAAGCAGAGTTGTCCCGTCATGTTGTAATATCTCCAGAGGGTCTCTGTGCCTCTTTGTTTTGCCACCCACAAAGTTTTAGAGGGACTGCTTTGTTTGTAGCTGTGGCGCAATCTGCAGACCAAATGAAGGATGTGCCGTTCCACTGAAATCTGTTGTTTCATGACTTGAAATTACATCTTTTGTTTGACACTAGACCACATTGTACTTCCTGATTATTTTTTTTTTTCTGTTGGCATTTCAAGAATTGGATGGTGTTTCTCAGTCAAAGCAAATCCATCCATCCTCTGTCAGGAGCACTTTGTTTCTAGGCAAATGAAATGGTCTGTATCATTCCTTGTCATCTTTGTTCTTCAATCAATTATTCTTTAATCTTTATTCAATGTATTCCTTCTGCTTGAAACAACCAAATAGCCCTGATGTTGCACTTCACAGGTTCTGTACTTTCTTTAGTAATACTGATTTGTCTTTCAATTCCACTGGGTAAAAGGCCAATTTGCAAACAAATGGCCTGGGAAACAAATGTGAAAGCACATTACACAAAACCAGGCAAATTATTCTGTGCAGTCACTGTTTTGTACAATACCAGCTCGCCGCAGTTAGGGTGTCAGCTCGTGGCCAAGCTGCAGCGCACCGAGAGCCTCTGTTGATATTTTTCTCGGTTGCCTTGAACAGGTGAGAGAGGAGTGCCCCGTTTCCTCTGTGCTTGTGTTAGGTGCTAAGCTCTTGGCCTTTATTGGCCCCGGACCCTCACTGCTTTCTTACTGCTGGTGAGATTTTTAGAGGCAGTGACTGTTGACTAAGGCTTGTGTCATTGCCGTGTAGTGTCCAGTCAGAGGACGCATTCCATCAGTGGAAGCTCAAGGTTGGGTGATGCCACCTGGTCTAGGAAGACAAATAAGGTCATAAATATTAGTTGGATGGTTTAGTATTGTGTTACGGTTCAGCCCTGCAGCCAGCCACTGCGTAGGGAGCTGCAGCATGTGCAAAGTGCCATGCACCCACAGGCCATCTGCTTCTGTGGTGTGGTGATTTATAAGGTAGCTAACAAGCTTCTGCTCTGGCCAGAGGTGTCACAGTGTGTCAACAGCGGCCCATCGGAAAAAAACCCAAACAAAAACCACTGTGCATTGAAGTTTTTTCTTGTGGTTTAACCCAGCAGGCAGGTAAACACCACACAGAGAGAATCAGAAAAAAGGTAACACTCGTGGGTTGAGATAAAGACAGTTTAATAGGACAGAAAAGAAAGGAAAAATAATAATAATGATAGCAGAACGTGCAAAGCAAGTGATGCCCAACGCAGGTGCTCAGCACCCACTGAGCGATGCCCGGCCTGTCCTGAGCAGTGATCGCTGCCCCCCGCCAGCTCCCCCCCGGTTGCTGTGCTCAGGACGAGGTCCCACGGCCTGGACTAGCCCTTTGGCCAGCTGGGATCAGCTGTCCTGGCTGTGCCCCCTCCCAGCTCTTGTGCCCCAGCCCGCTCGCTGGCAGGGCAGCAGGAGGAGCTGGAGAGGCCTTGGCTTAGTGTGAGCCCGGCTCAGCAGCACCTGAAACACCGGCGTGTCAGCAGCGTTATTGTGCTCCGAAATGCAAACCCCAGCGCTGGGCCAGCCGCTAGGAAGGACATTAACTTTACCCCAACCGAAACCAGGACATTTTAAAGGTGAGATCTGGAAATAGTGCGGGGCGCAGCAGGGTCACATCCTGTAGTGCAGGGAGAACCCAGCCCGGAACAGCAGAGCCTCTCTGAGGTGGAGTCCTGACCAGTCTCTGCAGTCAGATGTCACTGCTCAGTTCTCATGTCCCAGTTACGTTAAAATGTTTCATGTCCGTGGTTTTGAGACAAAAAGTTTACTCAGACACTGAATGTCTCATTCAATAATGTTACCGAGTGCTTTAATTATACCAAGAGAGCAATTTTATTGTACTGGCACCAACAGTTTCAGCAAATGTCAAGCAAACTGCAAATGAGGCAATTCCAGACTGGACTTTTATTGAATTAAATGGATTATTTCCTTGGTGCCTTCGAAGTCTTCAAATATGTCTGGAATCTCTTACCCATTTCTCTCAGTGTGCCGAAACCAGATTATTAAATGGCCCATTTTCCATAATATCAGTCTGGATTTTTCTCATCAGTCCCCTGATTATTATAAATTGCATGGTGTGATATTTCAGAAGATTAATATTCCATCTGCCCTACACGCTGCCAGGAGATCAAAACGATTGGCTGCTCCAGCTCCGACTTAATCTGCATGACAGGCTAAGGGCTGTAAACACCCTACGTGCTCACGGTGGGCTTGTCTCCATGGGTGGTTTGTGCTGGTGAAAGCTGCCTCTGTCAGTGTATGAAGCGCCGTGCCGTACGTCGTTGCAAAAGTACTCTGGAGCTCTGAATTCTGTTGAGATTAGTAGCACTGTCACAGTGGAATAAATTTTATTGAATATCAAGCTAATTTTGCCCATGCTCCCACATTTTGTTAGCTTGTCATGTTACCTTTCTGTGTTTCTTTGAATCTGGTCCCATATGGCTGCCCAGAAGAGTCCCACTTATTTCTGCCCATCTGCTGCTGCACATTGGTAAGCGAGAAAAAGTAGCTCTTCCCCATTGTAAGGGAAGTAGCATTAGTGCCCAGGTGTGTGGGACACCTCCCCGCAAGCCTGGATACAGCACCAGCCCCCCAGCCCCGTCAGTAGCAGCCGGCAGCCCCAGTTTGTTTGGATATGGTTATGGTTTCTGCCTGGTGGTTACGGCGACACGTCACAGCAAAGAACCGTTCTGTGATGTGTGAATCTCCTTGCACAGTGACATTCACACTGGTGTATAATACACGGCCTGGTCTCTGCTTACCACACCAGTTTCAGTATGAAGGTTAGTGGAATGAGGATAGCAGCAATAAACCCCATATTTGTAACCCAGAAGAGAGTAAAATTCAGTGTTCTGTTCTGCATCAGTGGTGGCTGAGCTGTGAGCCGGAGGGAGGCAGGGTGGGTGCTCCCTGAGCCGGAGGCAGGGTGGATGCTCCTTGCCTAGGCCAGCCTCATCCCATCAGTCCGTAGCTCTGCCTGCACAGGAGCTAGTGTCTCCCCTCCATGTGGCAGCACAACCTGCGCATGCTGGTGTTGACGGGAACCCCGCATCTGCTTATGCTGAGAGAGGGGGCTCCAGGAAAGCCCCTGTCATCCTCTGTATCACATAAAAGCTTGTTCCTGCCATACTCTGAAGGATGGGGTGTACATCCAGCAGCTGCCAGCTGCGGAGACAGGAGATAGATCAGAACTGTCCCACCCGTTGGTTGTTCTCAGTCTTTTTTTTCAGTGTCACCCTGTTCCCTCATGCTAGAGGCTGAGGGGAGACTTACTCATTGAGCCAGCAGCGCATCAGTGTTACGTGGCAATTGGTATTCTTAAGTCATCTGTGACAAAGGTGAGCTTTGCCTCACAGAGGAAGGTGATTCTGGTAAGTTTTTACACTCAGAACTAATCTGGATTGTAGATATTCAAAGGCAGTTGTGACACACAGTGTCGTTCACTTACAGAAATGGCTTTTGGTTCTTCTTCCTCTGTATGTTTATACTTGTAGCCTTCGCTGACCAGTTCTGTTCCAGTGTAATTCTGCTCACCATTGGTGCCCAAAGGGACAGGAGAACATTCCCAGAAATTGCAATTGGGAGAGCTTTTGTGAGGCCCACCCGTACATCTCTGCATTTCTCACTGAGCGGTGTCAGCATGTGAAATTCACCTCTTGGTACAACCCCGCTGTACTACTGTAGATCAGGAATGAATTTGGTATATTGTATCTGCTGAAATCATGGTATGTAGGGTGTTTAATCCCGTGTTTAACATTGTTCTGAATCTAAGCCTTCCCCAGCTCAGGAAGTTTTAATTGCTAATGAACACTCTTTAGAAGCCCTTTTCCGACTCATTTTTTGGTCCCTGCTAATAACAACCACATTTAAACTGCTAAAAGACATTGGAACTGGTGTGAACAAAAACATATTATCTGTTATTTTTGTGTAGTTGAAGCTAGCAAGGCCAACCAAAACCGGTCCTGCTGAGTTTCATACAAACACGTGTGAAATAATCACCACCCCGAAGATTTCGCCATGAGGCAGAAGGCAAAGCCATGCCAGCCCAGCTTCCAGACCAGGGATGGCCTCTGCAGCCAGGTCGGAACCCGCAGAAGACCTTCCCTTTGCGCGTTGTCACCGGGCAGATCCCATTCCAGTGCACAAAGCCGGCGTTGTCAGGGGGCTGAGCTGCGCGAGGGCTGTGACAGTACAGGGCATCGGGGCTGTGGCAAATGCTGCACGGCAGGTTCTCTTGCTGCCTCTGATGGTTGGTCTCTTCTCTTTGATTTCAGTTTTCTGCATTTTTTGATGGCAGATCTTTTCTCTTTCCTAGTAAGAATAGAACCTGTTGTCCTCCAGATATTTCTACAGACAAAGGATTTTACAAAAGCACTTTATGAACAGTGGCAGAAGTTGTGACTCTGCCCTTGACAGCAGTTGGACAGAGAGCAAGAGAGGTAGGGGAAAACCAAACATACCCTCAGCCTGGATGTTGAGTGGCTGGGGTTTTTTAAATTTTTTTTTACTTCTATGGAGAATGTCAGTACCCAGCAAATGACTGAATACCACTGAAACCTCACTTTTTTAGGCATTGTCTTAAAAGATTTCAGGTTTGAGGTTTTCATTTAAAAATAGGAAATGATCACAGCAAACAGATTATTCCCACAAGAATTTTCATTTTGCTGAAAGTCTGATCTTCAAGTGTATGAAAAATTACATTTTTCATCCAGCTCCCGCTGCCCAGACAGAACCAGGATGTATCAGTATCTCTTTCACGGAGACATTCTCTGAAGATGATCATAGTAGCCCTTTAATGCTACTTGTGCTTATTTAAACTACCTGAACTGCTACTAATGGCTTTGACCCTGCTCCTCCACCCTGCTACAGCTGTGAGTAGAGTCAGGCAGAACTGCTGTAGGTGTTGAAGCACTGCTGAATGCCGTTCAGGGAGCTAAATTTCTTTTGCTTGCTGAAGAATTTCCAGTTGAAGTAAAACTATAAACAGCTTTTCTTTTTGTTTTTTTTCTCTGTTGTTTTTAGATGAAGGCTCAGAGTTTCTGCTGGGGGAGGCTGACATTGTCTTTCAGGGGTACTTCTACAGTCTGGCCCGCTATGTTTCTGTAGTGTTCACACAGCCCACCCAGACAGGGCAGAGATGGGTCACTTCTTCTGACTTTGGGAGCTTAGGGCATGTTCCTAGACTTAGATCTCGTCTAGTGCTCTTTCTCGTGGCCAGGATTCAGAGCCTGAGACCTCTCAAACCAACCATCACACAAATTTTTTGAGTCCTACAAAGGCTTTGAGAACTCTAAACTGGTGTTGAACCTCTCATTCAGCTGAGCTAGAAAAACACAGAGGCAGAGAACACAGGTTCTACCACCGAAATTTTATTTCTAAAGCACCTGGCTGTGCAGGTGGAAACCAAGATGATTTATCCAAATTTACCACTTCTGTAAGTCTAAAGTTTTATCATTATTTGGGCAGACACTTCCTGTCTTGCAGGAAGGTCGCTGCATGGAGCTGACAGCACCGCAGCAGTGATTGCTTCTGTGTGCTCCTCATCTCCCTTCCACGTTCTCCCCTGAGATACTGCTCCTGGAGTCAGTATGCTCAGCTGTGGTCTCCTGCACAGAACTCGTGCTGGTGAGCAGTGAGGGGACGGGAGCTGGGCTGTGCAGAGCTGGTGTCCCCAGCACATCGCTCTGAGCTTTGCGCAGTGGTGGCCCTCCAGTGGGCCAGGTGACTGATCTTACCCGGTGGAGCACCTTGGAGTACCAGAGACTGTGGACCTCACCCTCCTCACTGTCCTACTACTCCCTTGCTTTATAGACACTTTGAATTAGTAGGCTGCAATAAAATAATAATACTAATCTCTTAGGGACACAGAGGTGCTAACTGGGAGCAGCCAGTGTGTGTGCCAGTCACGCTGCATCACTAGCCCAAGATCTCTTTGTGAAGCCGGTGTGTTTAGCAGGGTAGATACAGCCACTAAAGGGTAAAGATTAATATTGGAACTTAATTATAAAAGTCACTCTGAAAAAGGTCCTGGATGTTCCAGTTGAATGATGCTGGATATTTTTTATGGCATAATGGTCTGAATTATTCATCTTGCCAGTGCCAAGCATTGTTGTCATGGTCTTGAAGATGAAACCCTCTATTTTTTGAGTGTCCAGCCACAGGGAGAATCCAGGGTGAAAACTGCCCCATTAATTTCAGAGAGGTAGCAATTGGTCTCCAGAAACCAATTTTCTGCCAGATATTTGGACAGTCAAGAAAGGGACAGTTTTAGTGACCCTGAGTGAGTCCCACTGAAAGGTGCTTTATCCAGTAGAAATGAAAACAAAATCTGGTCATGATGAAAACCACCCTTTCTATTAGAGAAAAATATTACAACTGGAGTGAAAACAGCCAAACCAACTTTTACACTATTTCTTTCTGAAATTCTCAAAACAATCGACTGTGAGATTCAGTTCTTCACGTAACCAGGTTTGTTCCACAGCAGCTGTAACGTGACACAAATGCTGAGGAAGAACACATTCTGAAAAGTAATCAGTTTTCCAATTTGAGTATGTGGTAGCGGCTCTCTTTTACAGAATAGCATCTTTTATCTGAATAGTTCAAAGCATTCCTCAGATAGTTTATTACATCTCACCACCCCCTCTCTGAGGCTTTTAAATATTATTTTCCTCATTGCAGAAGATGGAAAAATGGAGAAATCAGAAAAATTAAGTTACTTTCCTAAGACCACACAGTGAGTGAGAATCAGAGTGAAGAGCAGAAGTCTGAAGTGATAACTTCTGCTCTGCCATCCCAAGCACTGGATTATATAGTTTGCCTGTGACATTCCCTACAGTGAGAGGGAATAGCTTTCTAAAGATCTGCTATAATTCAGCCTGGAAGTTATTGGGACAGATGTGTTAATTACTGGGTGAAATTCTGTGACCTAACTATTCAAGGGGTCAGACTAGATGGTCAGAAAGGTCTTGTCTAGTCTTAAAATGTAAGAGTCGTTACCACCATACAAACCTATTTGCCCTTTCTCTCCTTCCAACAAAAATCAGCAATTAGCCTTGTTTAAAAGCTTGCTATGAAACTGCATTTTTCAAATCTGAGGCATATTATGCCAGAGGTTAGAAAAAATAGCTTCAGAAATCCTGAAAAATTGACAGATTGAATCAATCAAATCCATTTTTAATTTTATTTTGACAAAAATTCACACTGGGGCTGACAGCTCCTTGTAAAAACAAGTTTGCTGACTGCAGTTTGAAACACACATGCTATAAAACCTTGGGAACAGGATTTATAATAGAAACCTGGCAGTCTCCTAACTCTACCAGTATTATCACCATGTGTGACAATAATATATTAGGACCGTACTTCAGAGCTCCTTCATTAGATTCTGACATATGGAGGAGAAAGGAGAGCCTGAAGACTAGGGAGGACACAGAGTGCAGCCTCAGCTGTGCGTATTTATCATCTAAATCAAGTGAAGGCTATTTATTGACTTATTGATTCTAATTCAAAATGAGAACTTAATTAAAAGTTTAGTTCATTACCACACAATTACATGGCCCTCAAGACATTTCCAGGCTAGTAAAGTGCATGCTTAATCATGTGGAGTATTGGGAAGGCAGAATCTTCCGTTGTTATAAATCAGACATTAGTGGTGCCATGCTAATTTACGCCATCTGGGGATAGGGCCTATTAGTTTTCTATGCAGGAGACAGTTGTTATTGTTTTAAATAAGGGAACTACAATGTAATGTTGTCCTTTGCTGAGCAACAGCATATGTTAACTTCCCACCAGAAGGCAAAGTAGTGATGAGAAGTGTAGTCTTGGTGCCATATATACCACACATCTATATATATATACACCAGCCTCAGAACAGAAGCGCTCACAAACAGCGTAAAGGACTCTGCCAAAATGTTAATACCAGGCCCCAGAGAAGCCGTTCTGCCTCGGAAACGTGCTGTAGTGACTCTGCTAAGAGAGATTCTGGCAAAGAGCAAACGTTCCTGCCAGTCGCTCTGAAGAACCCCCCGCACACGTGTACAAACATGGACGTGCTGCACGAGCGCTATCGTCCCTCCCGGTTCTCAGCCCCGCGACCTGTGCCTACAACCTTGCAGGGTGTCCCGCTGCTTCCCCGCGGCACAGCTGGCGGGACACTTTGGTCGTGTAAATTGGGCTGCCGAGATGCTCTGAATGCAGCAGATTTAGGATCTGACCTCGCAGAGTCCTGGCTGTATTTGCGTTAGGGTAACACAGCGTGCCAGGGATCTGATCTGGAGCGTTTTTACACGGTTACTTTTCTTTGGAGCATTTTTGCATATTTACAAATGGTCAGAACTTACAGTCTGGGAATCAAATTGTGAAAGACTTTCGCATGCAGGCACGAGGCGTGTCAAGGCACAGAGCATCTGAAGGCAAGTTCGGCTGCTCGTGCGGGTACACACTGTGTATCATCAGGGACTGAAGTTCACACACTAAAAAAACCTCAGCAAAACCACACAGAATGATCCCCAATAAGAGCCCAAAGTCTTGGCTTTGCCTGGCATCTTTACACAGCTAACGCCTTCTATCTCGGAGCCCCCTAGAAAGGGTTAGGAGGGGCAATTTCTGCATATTCTCGTATTTTGGACCCGGCATATGTCTTTCAGCAGTAACGCTGGGTGGGCTAACATCAAGGAACTCACATTAGGGACTAAGTGATTTTTCAGCTTATATGTCCTGTGCTTTGGCTCCAACACATGAGTCAGCCACCAGGCAGGGAGCGGGCGCAGACATGGTTGCAGCCAGTTCTCTGTTAGCTACGGGGCTGTCACTTGCACTCGAGAGGAGGTGACCTGGCAGGGCAGTAGGCGTGAGGGGGCGGTGCGAGCAGCACAAATGATACCTGTTTGATCTGAAGGACAGAGGCAAGTGAGTGCAAAAGGACGCCAGACCCAGCCAGGAAGTTGCTTTTGTGCATCTGTCGCCCAGCAAGAAGGAAGTGTGTCAGCGGGAGCGGGGATTGACCTACGCAGGGACACGTGTGCCGTGTGACTGCGGTGGTGGGGACAGGCAGAGCCTGAGGTGGCGGAGCTTTTGAAAACCGGCAGCTCTGTGGGCCAAGAAGTGTCCATGTGAGAAATCAATTGGGCAAAGAGGCATTTTAATAGCTGCGTAGTAGGTGCACCTGCTACTGCTCAATGTTCAACCAAACAGTATTTTCAACTATTGATTGAGCACATCCCAGAGCTGCCGAGGAGCTGTTTCCATAATGCCAGACAATGTGTGTGACTGCTCTTCTCTGTTGTCTTGGACATCTCCGGAACAAGAAGACATAGGCTGAGATGGCCTCTGCTATGCTTGGTTGCAGTATCTCCAGCTGGCAAGAACCCACGTTTTATCCATTACAATTAGGTTAATGGTTTGTGCCTTTCTAGCTCTCAGAGCTCTGAGCCAGCACACTGAGTTTGTGGCAATAGCTGCATGAAACATCCTGCTGTCTCAGATCCCACTTACTGTTGCACTAATTGTTTTTTCTCTCCCTGCTTGTGCTTCCTCCTAGGTTTTGGTAGGTTGACATCAAGCAGCCTTTTTGTGTGTGGCCAGTATATATTACTGGAACGGACAGAGGCAGAAGTAAGGATAAAAGGGTTTGCCTTGCAGCCATGCTCTGTGCCATAGCTTGTAAACTGGAGTAATTTTTATTTTGCTTCTTTGCTTCTGGTATCTCTGTCTGGTTTTTCCATTTAAAAAAGCAAAACAAAGAAAAGCCAACATGTTTTTGCCTAGTTCCCTTGCAGAACTTTTGGTATCTGAGAGAGAATTTCCCTGACACCTTATGAATCCCACCAAAGCCCGAAATAGAGCAGTTCAGGGCCAGCAGAGCTCTTCCTAAACCTGCCATCAGTAGGCATGCTAACCAAGCAGTTTCTCACTGCTTTTTAGGCTCGCAGAAACTGGTCTGGAGGGGAAGAGCTCACGCCAGATAAATTTTGCATTGATTTCAGATAGTGTCCTAGCAGTGAGGGTAGCTGAACGTTACAACAATAGACGAAGGGGGCAGCATGATTGACATCCCTTGGAGTCTTTAAGAGGCAGTTTGGATATCTTTCTAAAAGATATTCTTTCAAACTGGCTTTGGCATGAATGGTCCCTTCTGGCCAAGGAATCTGTCCAGAATGTATCATTCATTCAGCTCTTTCCTTCATATGTAACAGGCAGAATAAGTCCTCAGCATGATCATCATTTGCATACAGATAATGGTTGTAATAAAAGCCTGTGCTTCAGGGGTTTAGCTGGGTAACCACTGGGGTCAAGAAAGATTTTTTTTCTCCCACTATACAATTAGCCAGATGTACTCTGGGTTAGTGTTTGCTCAGTGCCTCCGAAGCACTGGAAACTGGCCATGCCTAGAGCCCGACTCCTCCCTGGCGGGCCTTGCAGCAGCCAGGGGTGCCCCGAGCCTCGGCGCCCCGGCCCCGGGGGAGGCCGTTGGCTCTCTGCTCAACCCTCAGCGCTCTCCGGCAGGATGGGAGCAGGCTGGCTGTGGGTACCTCACCAAACAATCCCTCCTCCCGGGTCACCTAGTACCTGAGAGGCCTTGGAAATGTAACAACCTGCAGTCAAGGTTAACGTAACCCCTTTGTTTCTAAACTCTTCTGCCTGACGCCAGTTGCGGAGCTGTAAACCCCTTTTTGTGCTCATAATGGCATTTGGGGAAGACGATCCCAAGAAGTTCTGAGGGGGGAGCATCTGCCTTAAACAAGCAGTGGTTCCTTGCAGCCTGCCCCTCTGCTGCAGGATCTGTAGTGCCTGTGTCAGTGCAGCCGCCCCAGTCCCCCCAGTCCCCCCGATGGAGGGGCTGCAGGTGCGCAAGCCCGGGCACACTAGGAGCCTCTGCCCCAGCCTGGGGCCCGGGGTGCTCAGGCACACCCCATGTATTAGCACCCGGCGGGAAAGCCCGGGGCAGCCTGGCTGCCGATGGAGAGCCTGCTCCGCCCTGGCTGTCTCTGGCAGCGGTTTTCTTTGGAGTGGTGAGGGCAGACTGTGAACCTGGAGGAGGAGAGCAGAGGTGAGGGTAACCTGCTGGTTTGGTGCTTGCCTTTCAGTGCCTTCCAGACAGCTAAACTGTGTTAATCCACGTTTACAACATGCTTGTGTCAGATTAATTCCTACCTTGGGGACTCTTAAGAACTACCTGTATTACGCAGATTCTTAGAGAAATAATCCCTGTACTGAATCTTATCTGTGTGAGTAAATGGGTAAGTATAAAGACCTCTGCCGGAGAGTCTGCAGCAACAGATCCTCAGGCAACACAAAACGGACCTGATCCTTCTGTCCTGATCCCCAGTGACTGTCCTGGAGCAGGACGAAGCCCAGCGTGGTTTGCCAGGAGGCGTCGCTGAGACCTGCTGGCTGCTGCGGAAGACCCACAGCAGCTCCTGTGCTGCAGAGTGCTCGGTCTGAGGCCCTGGCCCTTTACCGTGGTTCCTTCGGCAGTAAAACGTCCACCTTTGCGACAGAGTGGTCACAGCGTTGCCATACAAATACATTTCCGAATGCAGATCCTGCACCTGAGGATCTGTCCTCATCCTGCAGCAATCATCGCCCCTGTTTTCATTATTGTAAGCAACTGGAGCTGCTCCCAGGAGTGCATCTGCTGTTAATCTTGCCCAGTGCTGGAAAGTTTTACTTTCAAACATTTTTCTACTCAAAATGTGACTTCCTGTGGCTACTCCACTACACAGGTTTGTTGGCTGTTAATAGCCTTTGGACCATAATCTAGTTCTTTTCACTTTGTCCACGGTAGCTTTTCTCCTCTTGTTTTGTTCGGAATTTCCACAAAGATGGATCTTAATGCTGGTTTTAGCTGTTGAAACCGAGGCTGGGGGTCTGCCCCTAGTGTACCTAAAAACTCATAGAGCACCTTCTTGGCACAGAACAAGATCTGATTTGCACCCTTCCTTTCTTACTGCTGCACAATGGTGACGGCAACGTGGTAGCAACAGGAGTTATCTAACGTATAACCAAAAATCTGTCTTGTGTAGGGTGGGAAAGCATCGAGTTTCTTAGGACTGAGCACCACAAGAGGAATGCCTGCTCTAAGGAACTTCAAGCCATTCTTTCAGTATTTTAGTGTGTTCTTATACTGTATATTTAGGCAGAGTGCTGGTTTTTCACCAGTAATATTAAGCAGGGCTGGATTTGTCACATTAGGTGTTTACAAAATCTTCTCCCTCTCCACCCCCCCCACCCCCCCCAACCCCCCTGTATATTTGTTTTCTTTTTGGCATTAATAGCAGAGCTGCCTCTGAATTTTCAAAATCTAAGTAGACAGTTTTTCAGAAAAAATTCTGCCAAATACTGCTTGTTTTCAACCCTCCTGCAGAGTACTAGAAGTCAGTGGAATTTCTTTTCACTAACAAAAGTTCATAAAGTCTAATTGTACTTAGAAATTTTGGGTGTTTTTCCAGTTATTTCTAGCTCCTACTGGACCTTCATTTTTGTGCTGTTTGGTAATCTTTTCTTTCCTTTGCAGGGAAGGATAGCACCTGATTTACCCTTAAACCTGCTTTCTCTAGAACTTTGTCACCTTTCAGTGGGTGTGCAGGTATTTTCCCTTCTTTTTTGCAGGGAACAGATATTCTAGTTTCAAGCCGATTTTCTTATAACCACAATCATTCAAATACACGTTGGTCCTCAGTCCTGTCTTGCCTAGTGAGGCTGCTGTTGTCAGTGACGTGCCAGCGTATGACACCAGGACAAACATTTGCTCATCAGCAGTCAATATGCCAGCTTGGGGATCATAAACTACCTTTTACAAGCCTTAAAAAAACTGGGAATTTCTAGTTTAGGATATATTGACTGTTAAATATGAAATGTTACCTTTAAAACAAAATCACAGACGTTTAGCGTTATACCAGTTGAAATTCATCTCTCAAAATATTTTAAGTTAGGGTACAATCTAAAAAAAAAAAAGAAAGAACTTACATTTTTCCAACAGTTCCTATAATTTTCTTTAGTGAACTGTATTAATCTCAAAAATTTTAATCAGGGTTGCTGCTACCGTTTTCTGTGAGGGTTGGATCTGGTTGTTTGCCCCACTGTCTGAGGAGTGTTGCAATCATCTGTAAACACAGGGGACATTTAGAGTTAATAAAAGGAAAACATTGAAGCTTTGATCCGGGGAGAAGCAGGAGGTGGGTTTTGTTTTTGAATTTCTTCTTCATGATTTTACAGTTTATTAGTGCCAGGTTAAACAAGCTAATGGGTTCAAATTATAACAAAATAATTGCAGTGGTTTATAGAGCCGCTATGAAATAACCCCCCCTCCCCTTTTTAACCTTTCATCTTAGTCTCATTCTTATCTGTGGACTGCCCCTTTGCCCTCCCCTTCCACTTTGCCTGAAAAATAAGCAGAAAATACAGTTTACATTATGCCTGTACACACTTCTAGTTTTTTTAATACCTCCCCAGAGGAAAGCAGATAAATAAATATACATTTTTCAATAGTTGTAGAGCATTTGTTTAACATTGGCTAACTCCCCAATAACTAGCAGAAGATTATACACGCACATCTAATTTTCTTGCTAACTTAAATCTCTCTTGGGAACCTTGGTGGCTGCCTGCAAACATTTTCCTTGAATCAGCAGTATTATGTTGCTAAAAGTATATAATGTAAAAAGCGAACTAAAAAATGGAAGAAGATTTAGAAAGTAGGAGGAGATGGAAAAGGGAAGTACTATAAAGGGAAGGGCATCTATAAAGACAGAGGGGTCTAAGCCTTTTACAATAGAGGCAGTCTGAAATAACCATGGTTTCTTCTTTGAGTCGTGAGAATAGCTATTTTCTTGTTTAAAAGCTTAAAGAGCTATTAAGTTGGGCAAATCACTGGTAAAACAGCTGGAAATGTAAATAGCAATTTAAACAGTCCATTGCCCCTCAATCCAAATGTGGAATGTGCAGATCTACTTCAAAAAAGTTCCTCTGGTTTTATTATATTGTCAACGGTAAGAGGATTGAGTAGGCATCCTTTCTCCGTGGGCTGAATGGAGAGGGTGTGCTTTATTTAGAAAATCCACAATTTTTTTTCCTTTTCTCATTTTTCTCTTTTTTTCCTTTTTTCCCCCCTTTTTCCTTTTTTCCTTTTTCTCAATTTTTTTTCTTTTTTCTTTTTTTCTTTTTTTTTTTTTGCAAGTGAGCAGACGGGTCTCTAATTTTCACACCATTCTCCCTTAGAGACCTCCTTCAATTGCACCATTCTTTCATTATGTGGAACTAATGAAGTGCTCTGCAACCTTTAGGTCTCCAAAGAATCCATTGCTCTAGGAATATAGTCCTTAAATAAAACATGTTTCATTGGCTGACTTCAAAACACTATTCTT
>NW_020799092.1:28577628-28588436 GCF_003259725.1 Athene cunicularia
GGGGGGGGGAGGGAGGGGGGGATAAATAATTGGCCTGGAATCACTGTGTGAAAAAAGAAGAAATTACATCGGACAATGCTTTTAAATTATAGTTACAGTCAAAGGATACATTCAGCAATGGCAATTTTGGTTCTTATTCCTAGTAAGTTGCCAAAATTGGAATATAATTTTTTGAAGTCCCAAATTACAAATCTTTTTATGACTATTGTCTTTTCAGTGCTTGTCTTCTGTTGGAAACTAACGGGTTTTGTGGTGTAACAAATAATGCAATGCCCGATCAATAAGACTAATAATTCAGCAGCTGAGTTTGAAGGCTGACTGCCTTGAGTGGCTTAAGAATAACACCTCACATTTTATACGTTGCTTTTTCATCTCAGAGTGCCCACCAAACACGAACTCAGTCATGTGGCTGTTTGTTCAGCGTGCGGAAGCGTAGAGCTGCATTACCCATGACTTGTCGGGTGCTTTACTCTCCCGTGAATATTTGTGGGTATGAATGCAACTTTCGTTTGCCATGATGGACCTTGTAGAACACAGCTATTTCAAATTTGTCAAAGTCTCTTCTCTTTCTAAGCAATGTCTGCCCTCTGGCATTTTTAATTGATTTGCCTTTCTTCTCTAAAGATTTTAATTGGTCTGAGCCCTGTTTTCCTTCCCCTGCCCTAAAACCAGTACCCTTACAACTGAAATGTGCTCTCTCATAATATCTTTGTCTGCAAAATCTGCTTAAAAAAAATGGGGGGGGGAGGGGGGTGATGACAGGGGGAAATAAAGCTGTAGTTCAACATAAGGTTGCTTGTATATGTCAAGCTTTTATCTGAACCCAGCAAAGAAATGTAAACATCTCATTTTTTATTAGTATTCATTTCCTTTAGCCTTGCTTATCTTTTGCTTAATTTTATTTGGTGCTTGATCTAATTTGTAGCATATTGGATTTTGGCTTTGGTAAACTGAAATAACACTATCAGCATGATTATTGTTATAATACTGGCATGAGAGATTTGCTGGCTTAATTTCAGTGAAAGCTAGAACAAACTGTAATGTCTGTCTTTGTCTGTAAAACAATTTATATTTATAGAAACTGTTGTAATCGTCTCTTTTTGAGTGAAAGGATTTCTTGGAGCATAACTGTTCTACAAAACCCAAGTGTTATCCCAAATTTCTAGTCTAAAAATAACGTATTTAAGCTCCGTCAAACAGATTAGAAAACAGTGCTTAATGAAGATGGAGCTTTAGTTTTTGGGTGGCTAAGGATAAGTTGCAGTCTCTAATTAGCTCCCACTGAATCCTGGTAGGACAGCACACTGCGCTTTGCAGTATTAAAGACTGTGGAGCAGAAGTCAAGAATAAGGACTAAGTTTTGCCAAGGTCATTAGCAGCAGTGGTTGCCTAATTGTGGACTCCCTTGCGTGGCCTGATTTCAAGCCTGCACGGAGCTCCGCATGGCGGCGTTAAGCTGCTCAGAGACGCCTGAAATCCCCCTTCGAAAGCCTCGGCTGTGACTCTGTTTCTGGGCTTCCAAACATCCCATGTGAACCTGAGAAAGTCATTTAACCTCTCTGTATGTTCTTTATCGTTACAAGGGGAGAATATTGCTCTCCTTTTCTGCGTTATGAGAACTAATTAATGAATATTTATCAGTGTCTCTGTGCAGAAGAGAGTTGTACAATACTGGCCTTGTGATAAAGAATTTTTAAGTTGTAGATTTGGAACCTGCTGGAGTTCCTATAGCCTGGCGTAGAGTCACTCCTGAGCTGTATCTGTCGGCTCCTTGTGTGGAACCTGGGTGCCCAGGGAGACAGTTCCTGTTGGGTTCTGCCCCCAGCAGCGTACGCGGTCCCCAGCTGAGAAGCTGTGGCAGGGTGGCAGTGGGAGCCCAGCGGGATGGAGGGGGAGCTCCCGCAGAGCGGGCTGTGGGCTTTGCGGCACCTGCGCTGTGTCCAGCAGGGACTGGGGCAGAGCGGGAGCTTCCCATGCGCCCCTAGAGCCCCTCATCGGGCCGTTCAGATCTGCAGGCACGGCCTTGGCGCACGCTCCAGGGCATGAGTAAAGGCCAAGTAAAACCAGCAGAAAGCTCGACATTGTTCTGAGTTGTTGGGTTGGACGTGCAGATGAGAGTGAGCCCCTGTTTGACCAGGTAATCACATGCTAGCTGAAAACCAAACCTACAGGGAGAGCTGTAGGAGGTGGATATGCCCTGCTCAGTGTCAGGTCAATGAACACTGACATGTAGATTAAATTGTCTGTTTCCAGGTATAAAGAGAGAAACCTGAGATGCTGTGTTTAAAGCAGGTTCTGAACATCCACAAGGTCTTACATGTGCCATCCGCCACCTTGCTCTTGGCCCAGGTACATCTCCACATACACCTCACGTGGCCTTTCTGGTGTCCAAGGATTCTCTGCATTCACTTGGACATGGGTAGGGCAAGGATTGATTTTGCCTTTCTATCGTTCTACTGCAGGTGTTTGACTGAAATGAATTCCAGATTATTTTAGATGTGTAAGTAAAGCATGATCAGTTGAAGCAGGATGAGAATTTATCTGGGAGCTCTCCTGCAGGTCGCAGCTTCTGCTTCCTGTATTTTCCCTCAGTGAGAGTATGTGTCTTTCCTGATTTCGTGAGTGCGCTGCTGTGAACCAGTTTTACCATCCTGTTCTCTTCTGTAAACTGTAATTTAGCATACCCACGTTAATCCAATCCATCTCTAATGACATAATAATACTAACAAACTGCAACGTTATTAATGGGCCTACACTGCATTTCATCTCATTTGAGAAGAGAATCGGTAAGCACATGAGACCAGATCCCACTCTCTTTATTCACACAGCTATGCCCATTCAGTTGAACAGGATAATATGCAGGATTAAGGTGAGTGGAATTTTACCCTTTCTATATCAGGGCCTCCTGAGGACGCTGCATTTAATTCTATTTGATAATCTTCTCTTTTATTTGCCATTTCACACCACCTGAAACTGCAGCTGCCTGTCAGGAATTGAGTTAGTCTGAGCTTGAGCTATCTGGTAGGTAGCTTAGTGCACTAAAGCACTGGCTTCTCTGGAGAGCCCTGAGGGAGAAGAACTCATTTAGCAGAAAATGATAATTGGGTTTCCAAATGGTTCTGGAATTGCCGCTCTATATCTGGGTAGGATGATGCATTTGAAAAGCCTCTGCAAGGGCGTAACTGAGCAGGCTGTGCTTTTAAGGAGAGGCTGGGCTCCTGGGCACCCTGATTCCTGGTTCCTTTAAAGATGATCACTGGGAAATCCTGAGAGAAGCGTTCTACCCCAGAGGCGCAGCGAGCTTTCAGCAGGGGGGGCTCCGGGAGGGATGTTTGTGTTCGGTGCTGGAGAGGGGTCACTGCCCAGTCCTTCACAGCAGCACTGGGAAAAGGGGCTGGCGACTGCACGAGCATGGCCCGGGAGCCACGGGCTCCTCGGCACCACGCACCGCCCTCTGAGCAGGGCTCTGAAATAGAACCCTGGGGCTGGGGAAGAATGTCGTAGAGGAATGAAGATTTGCTGCCCTTTTGTTTTCATAAACTCTCTGCAAACTCCGCTTAGAACTGCAAATACCAACACCCATGGGTGTATAGACTTTTTTTTTTTTTTTTAAAGAAGGGGGAGACACTGGTTGATGTAGAAAAGTCTGAGGCAAAGATCTGACCGTAGATATTTTCTGTGGTATCTCCTCTGTTGGAAGTTTCCCTTAAAGCACATGGTCATACTACTTTGGTTCCATCGGCTTTGTCGGGTGTGCTGAGAGGGCAGCACGGTTCTGCTCAAAACGTGTTCTTTGCCTGTTGCAGCATAGTTCTGTGGGAACTGGATTTCACTTGTATCGTGCCCATTAAAACCCAAAGCACACAACTGTATTCTTACATCGAACTTTTATTTTTCGTTTACTTTGGCTAGTCTTTCAGACTAAAACATGCTTATCTTCCCTGGGTAATGCTCACAATAGTGCTCAGCATCCACTTTTAAGTGTTTGAACGTCTAAAAATGTGAGGGACACAAATTATCCTTCCATAAAAGAATCTGCTCTGTCTTCTTGAAAGTTAAACAGTATTCTGGTAGTTAAAGAAGCTTGATCCAAGTATTTTAAGGATCCTACTGTGAGATGAGGCAGTCCCTTTTTTTCTTCTCTCTTAAAAGACACTGAGGAAAACAATCTTCTCCCTGCTTTGAACAGTTCTCTGTTCAGAAGCCCTGTTCTGTTTACTGGGAAGAGTTGTGCCTTCTTACCTGTCCCACTCCGTAGCTGATCTGAGCGGAGATGACACCGGAGCTGCTTACCCAGAGCTGTAGGAGATGGGACCTTCCTTGTTCTCATTGTGAGCCTTCACTTGCCCAGCGGTGCTGCTCTGCCAGTCACTTCTCACCAGGTGAACACACAGTCCTCATGCTAGAAGACTCCAGGCTGAACGTGCTGCTGCCACCGACCTGGTAGTCCCTTGTCTTTCCAGGTGGCCGCCGGGGTGTTTTATAGCCACTTGGCACGGCTGGAGAGGCCTGGGCGACCATCCAAGCAAGGGAGATGCCGGCTCTGTGGGCAAAGCCAAGCCCAGTTCAGCTGTGTTAGAGGAACAGAATCACTGAATTAAAATGTATTTAATTATGGTACAAGGAATTACACGTGTTTCTGTTTCAATATAGGCTCCTATTTTGCAGTAAAACTCAATTTGGTCAACACAGGTTTTGCCTAGGATAGAAGTTGTTACTGGTAATAGACCGGGCTTACTGAATAAAGTCAGGGCTTGATCTAAAGCAGCCCTTTAGCTGCTTTATGCAAATCTCTACCACCCCATAGCTCCCCGCTCTGTAGCTAGCTGGGACTGGGGATCCTAAAGGGATTGATGCCCTGACCTGGGCCTTGGTCCTCCAGATGTTTTTGATGGAAGTGTTTTTCTCCCTGCGGTAAATTGAGCATTTGCTGCAATACAAAATTACCTAATTTTCAACAGCATTGGACCCTTTTCGTATTACAGCACATTAAAGGAAAGCCTTGAGAGTAGCTTTGGTACTATGGGCCTCCCTGAAGAATGCAGAATTTCAGATCAGTACACAAATCTCACTCTAGCTCTCAGGAGCAGGATGGGTGGGTGGGGAAGGAAGAAAATTGCAGGAGCAGGCTGCATTGCAGATATTTTTCTTTCCCATCTGCATGAAGGTGTTATGAGAAACAACCTTAAATTGTTTTTGGAATTGTGGAGTCAGGAAAAATTTGGATTAAAGAACTTCTGTTGGAATTTTCTTAGTGTCTTGTTTCTGCTGTTAATGTTTGAACTGAAACATTTTGAGTTCAGGAAGGGTCTGTAAGAACTGATGTGAGGGTCTTACAGGATCTTGTATGACTGGGCAAGATGTCCTGCCAGCTCACTCACCTCTGCCGCTGCTCTCACGGGCTGCAGTTGAGATTTGCAGCCTCTGGAAGTCTTGAGGTTTCGGGGTGGGGGGGTGAGGGGGAGATAGGCAGGGCTCTGAATTGGAACAAAATAAAATTTCACAGTATTAAGTCCTCTGTGAAGTGGAATCAGCTTTTTCCTCTGAACTGCTGTTGTGGTATGTTCTGCAGAGCAGAGGGGACTGCCCGTGTGGATTAGAGCCCTGTTACTCCCCACATCTGGCTTTGAGCTGAGCTGAAGGATAAAGGGCCTGTGAGTAGAGGCCGTGGCCCCTTCTCTTTATCTCGCAGTATACGATTCCGAGCCTGCTGAGACCGTCTTTGCAGCAGTCTATACGCAGGAGTGGTCCTGCTGATGAATACGTACGTGATTCAGCGTTCCTTGCCTGTTCAGGGCCTTGATTAGAGCGGGAAAGCACACAGATAACTGACTGCAGATTGAGGGTAACAGTACGAAAGGGAACAATGGAAGTACCTCTGCTTGAGGGCCCTAATCAGGGCTTTGAAGAAGGAATCGGAACCGGCTGTAGCCATTTTTGAAGGACAAGTTCACCTTAAAAAGACTGATCATAAAATGTCTCCTAAAACAACCCAAAAGCTTTCTCATCTCTTGGGTTACTAGAATTCTTATTGCTGTCCTGTGCAGTTGTCAGTCAACGACTATCCAGGATTTAAGTTTAAAAATGACTGGCATAAGCCTAAGATACCCAAACCAGTACTTTCTCCTGAGTTGCTTGACCTTTTTAGATGGTGCAAACCTGGGTGGTCAAGAGAATAGCCTGTTTAAACAGCAGCAATACAATATATTTCTTTGCAATCACAATAATCAGTGAAAGGCGTTCTGAGAGTGAGCTGCCAATGGTAAGAATACGATGGTAAGTGATCCGTGCCAGATCAGGAGCCAGAACTCGTGCTGGCATGAAGCCACTGTTTTGAAGGCCTCTGTGGAGGAGTCGCTGAGTTAAAATTCTGATCCTACTCTGGTCTAAAGTTAGTGGATGGACAAAGAGTAGTGGGATCCTGCTCACTGCATCCCCTTTGTAGTCAGGATAGACTTGGATGCTGGTGTATTAGCACCTCCTACCTCTCCCTGTGAAGTCCAGGTCAGCGTGCCATGGCTTAGCTTCCGTCAGCTGGTTCTTGTTTAAATGGGTGTGCTCTCACCATCCATTCCCTTTAGAACATAGGCTGGCACAGAAATCTGAACGCTCAGCTACTGTTTCCCTAGTCTTCCGTTTTTGGGTTAGGCTTTTTTTGCCTTGCTATTTCCCTTCTGGCTCCCCTTCACCTTCGCTTCCCAAAACCAAACCATTTCAGAATGCTGCCGTCCATCTCCTTGTGAGCACAAAGACACATTGCTGCCTCCAAAAGTATTTTGGCAACAGAGTTAACAGGACTTTAAGAAAGGTATCCTTTCCAGCTTCATGTTTCCACAGGTCCTTGTCGTTGTCTTCCACCTGCTGTGGTGTAATCTCAGAGCAGGTAATACCTACGACCTTGTTCTGTGCAATTTCTCTTGCAGCTTTTGTGGATGTCCCTCATTCATTTTAGAGGAGACTACCAGTCTCCTGCGTAATGCAGGTCATGAAGTTTTACTCAGCTCTTTATGCATCAAGTCCTCATTCACCTCTTTGAGATGCAACCTTCATCTTGGAGAAAATGTGTCTTTTACCAGGGTGGAGTGAGCACCAGTAATAGAGGATCTGCTCTGCTTTTTGTGGTGGTGGTGGTATGTTCCAGCTCTTCATTAATATTGTCATCTTTTCCTTTCAGTGGTTACAATCTAAGAAAGAAGGGAAAAAAAAATATCTCTTGCTCTTTCTAGTAATGTTTTCCCCCCTCCTCTCTAGCTGCTAAAGCATTTTTCTGATTGGGAAACTGCCTGTGAGACAGTTAAGGGGAAAGCACAATGCTCAATATGGCGTATCACGATCCACCATGGTAAAAGACTTACAGATTTTTAAGGAAATGTTTTTGTATGAGTTTTAATCTCATTTGGCACCCTGGCAGTGGAAGGGGAGGGTCAGTTGGATGAAGCAGGTGACATGTTTTGGAGGAAGGTAAGAAACAGGAGAGTAGCTCTCCTCCAGTGTGAGTTGATGTACCTCTTCAAAGTTTGGCACTAACTCACACCCTTTTTTGGCCAGAATATCCAAATTTACCACTGCTTCCACAAGGTTTCAAACATGGACTCACTTCCTGAGAGAGTAAGATAAAATTGATTGTAATATCACCAAAGGTATGGAATAAACATCCCATTTTAACTGTTGCAGCAGCTGCTATGTAATTCCTCACCCCCTCCAAGGAAAAAGAAAAAACATCCTCCTCCTCTCAGACACCAAACCTTCTCGTAAAAAACTTTCATTATGGATTATAGTGGACTTTTTTTTTCCTCTTTTCTCCCAAGGACAAATCAGTGAAATACTTCAGCTGCAGGCTGCTACTTAACTTCTGGAAAATTTAGATGCTGTATTTTCCTGGAAGGAAGTAACATAGCATTGAGCATGTGGTGCTATGCATGTCCATTGCCTCTAGTTTCTGAAGCTTCCTCTAAATCAGTGTAGAAATGCAAAATAGTCTATATTGTTTCGAAGAGCTGGTTTCACATTGTTCCTTTCTTCCTAATAGAAAAGATTTAAGTAAAGCTTGGAGATACATGGTTCAGTGTTCAAAGTATAGCTGCTCCCTGCACAAATTCTGGCACGTGGCCCCCGTGTCCCCTGTCCAAGGGAGCCAGGTGTTGCTCAGCCCTTCATACTACGCTTCGGGGAGAGAGAGGAACTTAAGTTAAATAAAAGGGTTCTCCTGTCAGGGTTTGTATGTCTCCCTGGCCTCATGAAAGCCCTAACTGTGGAGACAGACAAAATAAATTCAGTATGTTATTTTGTGAGGTGCTGTACTAACAGTGATAGACAGGCCCTGCCACAGCAGCCTTGCCCTCTAATCGGCCGGGATGGCCAGAAGGAAGGAGAGAACCACAAAGGCAGAGGTGCAGGGATTCCCCGAGGTTTGCACAGCCTGCCCGGCGCTGGCTGGTTCCCAGCCCTGCCTACAGCTTGTGTGGCCTCCTGAGGCAACCTTGCCCTCAATCCACAGGTGTTGATAAATAGCAACAGGGAAAACAAATAATTCTGCAGATGCTGTTCTGTCTTCTCAGAGAATTTTTGGAATGGTGCTTGTCTGTGGGAGAAGGGGGTCTGACGGCAGGGCTGCTCTCCTGCAGACACCTTCTGTTTATGCCCTCGGCCTTCCTGACATGCACGTCTTTGTGGACCTTTGACTCTGGAAAGAGATGGGTCCTAATAAAACATATCTCTTTTATTAGTATCTGTTATTATTGTTTTATTGGAATATTCCTCAAAAGCTTCATATTGAGGAATATTCCAATAAAATAATAATAATAAATACTAATGAAATAAAAGAAGCCCATGCGACCTGTGAACACGCAAGCTGTCGCTGCAGCCTGGCCGGGGGTTTTGGGGCAGAGCTCAGGTTTGTTGGCAGAGAGCTTAAACAACGGCAGAGGTTCCTAGACCAGGCCCCTACCTGCAGCCCAGGGAGCCCCCGGTTACCCCGGCACACAGCGCAGATTTACGGTCGTGAATCAGGCGCTCAGTTTCCACGTTGGAAGAAGCTGCTTAGTCATTACTTCTAAATTTTTCATGGAAGCATCAGTGCAGTTGATACAGGGATGATGTTAGATGATGATACACAAACACAGAAGCATAATTACAAGTGGAAAAGGTGATAGTCCACAAGGATCCCTTTTCTGAGAGGTGGCCCTTAGCAAGAGAAACTGGAAACATTCAGCCTGGTACCACAGATCATATTCCTTATTATATGTGATGATCCTGACTTAAGGTTCAGGCCCTCTTTTGATAAACACTGTACCACTGTATTGCCTGATATGTTCTGTCAGTCAGGATCTTGGTCTAAAATAAAAAAAAAAAGAGGCCAGTGTGCCACCCTTGGAGTTTAAAAGGACATATCTAGGTAGTGTGATATTTGGATCTAAAAGGACATATCTAGGTAGTGTGATATTTGGATCAAGGCGACTCCCTTTCCTGAGTGCCATAGGGGTGGTGTTAGTACTGCTCAGATCATAAATGCATAGAATCAGGGGAGATAGAAGGCACAAGTGTAGTGATTTCTGTAAGTGACTTCACAGGTGCAGTTGGTATGACACGGTACATGCTAGGGACTGAGTCACCAGGGCAATTGGAGTATTTTGTTGCTTTAGGAAACCTTTTTATTACACTGTGACTTTGTAAAAGTTGAGATAGTTCATGTTTAGATATTTCTAGTTAATTCCTTCATGGAAAATCGACTTTCTGGACAATTTATCCCATGATAATTGTAGTTTGATTTTATGAAATGCAAGGACAAGGCCAATTATGAAAACTTTCTAAGAGAATTAGTAGGAAGGCTTAGCCTTATTTTTCACCTAGGACGAAACTCCGGCAGTTTTTGACGAGAAGAGCCTTTCCAGAAGGGTGGGGCTGCGGGGCTGAGCCGGCAGGGCCGGCCCGGGGAGCGGCCAGGGCGCCCACCGCTCCCTCCAGCGCGGCCCCGTCTCACTAGGTGGAGCTCTAAGGTCCCCGGTAACCCCGCGGGGATATCCCGGGGAAGGTCCCCGCCGGGAATTCACAACCCTCGGCCCCTGGTCACCTCAGCAGAAATAAGGGATCGGTACCCTGCCCCCGCCGTGGGGGATTAAGGACGGGAATGCCCACAGCAGGGTGGGAGCATTCAGAAAGCAAGCGGCGTTTGCGCCGTGCTCTGGTTATTTCGTTTTCCGAAGGAAAAAGGTAGTGGCGTGTACTTCTACTAACCAGCAGCAGGGCTGAGCAACTTCTCTTACGTTTCCTTCCCATCTCTTCAGGCTTAAAGATACTTATTAGTGCTACTCTCTGAGCAGGCACCTTGAACTGAAACGACGGTTGGGAGGAACTTGACAAAAAGAGGCATCGGAGGCTGCGGCGGGATGTGTTTGTGATCCGGGTGACAAGTGCGTGTCACACACACCGGGCAGCCTGGCTGGGGAACTGGGGGGAGTGAAAACAACCTAGAGTAGCAAAGCGTTTCAGTAAGGGGGGGCTGCTGAAGAAGGAGGTGTCAAGCGGAGAGGGGTGCGCAGGCACGGCGGGGGATGTCTGCGAGCTATTGCAGCCCCTGGAGAACAATCCCCTGGAAGACTTCAAGGTCGCGAAATTTGCCTCCAGGGGGGCACATTTCTCGCGTTTGGGTTTAAACCCGACGGATTTTGTCCCTCGGGGTGGCGGTGGGGGTGACGCTCACCCACAGGGTGTGCAGCGGGGCCGGTCACAGCCCCCGAGGATTTCGGGGAGAGCGTCCGGCCAGGGCAGGCCGGGGCCGCCTGGGGTGCGGGGGGTGGAGGGGGCGGCCG